>NC_057730.1:54243292-54305481 GCF_004010195.1 Chiloscyllium plagiosum | reverse complement strand
AGGGGGTAGAACCGGGCAGTGCGGGGTTCCCGGACTATGAGGTTGGAAGCTGTGGGTGGGAGATCTCCTGAGGTGATGAGGTTCTGTATGGTCTGGGAGATAATGGTTTGGTGTTGGGGGTGGGGTCATGGTCAAGGGGGCGGTAGGAAGAGGTGTCCTCGAGTTGGTGTTTGGCTTCAGCGATGTAGAGGTCAGTGTGCCAGACTACCACTGCGCCCCCTTTGTCCGCTGGCTTGATGGTGGGGTCAGGATTGGGGCAGAGGGATTGGAGGGCTGCGCGTTGTGAGGGTGAGAGGTTGGAGTGGGGGAGGGGGGTCGACAGGTTGAGGCGGTTAATGTCCCGGCGGCAGTTGGAAATGAAGAGGTCGAGGGCAGGTAATAGGCCAGCGCGGGGTGTCCAGGTGGATGCAGTGTGTTGGAGGTGGGCGAAGGGGTCCTCGGAAGGTGGGCGGGAGTCCTGATTGTGAAAGTAAGCTCGGAGGCGGAGGCGACGGAAGAATTGTTCGACGTCATGGCGTGTATTAAATTCATTGATACGTGGACGGAGGGAGATGAAGGTGAGTCCTTTGCTGAGGACTGATCGTTTGTCCTCAGTGAGGGGGAGGTCTGGGGGGATGGTGAAAACTCAGCAGCTGGGTTCTGGTGTGGGTGTAGAGCTGGGAGTGGGGGGGGAGCCTGTACACATCTTAGGGACCAGTTATTGAGAAGAAACTGAATTGGACTCGCAATATAAATCCTGTGTCTACAAGAACAGGACAATCTTTACAAGGCACAAGTCAGGATTGCAGTGCAATACTCCCAACTTGCAATGCAGCTGCAAAAGCACTCAAGAAGCTTGACATCTTTCAGGACAAAGCTTGATTGGCACCACTCCCACAAACATTCACTCCTTCTGCCTCTGACACTCAGTAGCAGCAGTGTGTATTTCCTATCAACATTGCAGGTGTGCATACACCATGTGAACTGCAGCACTTCAAAAAGATAACTTGCCATCATCTCACGGGCAAATAGTGATCAAAATATATTCATACAGCAAACAAAGGCAACATCCATGAGTTAATTCAAACAAAAAGCATCTGGCGGGAGAAACAACTGCTCACGATATAGTCTGCTTTACAAAATGTAGACAGGGTGATGGCTTTTCAGAATATCTCTTCTCAGTCTACACGCAGGATTTTTTGACTTGCTATTTCCATACACCATCTTACTTGCACGTTCATTTTTCTGCCCTAGTCTCCTGCAGTGTTCTGTTGAAACTGAACTGAAACTGAAGCAACAGCAGCTCATTTTCAATTTGGGCACTTGACAGGAACCTGGATTCTTCAGAATGTTCAGTGATTCAGACCTTCATTTTGATATGTAAATTGATGCTTCTCTACAACCATTACATCTCCTTTTTGCTTGATAGCATCTTTGAAGAATAATCTCCCTTACCAGTTAACTTTTCTCTGATCTTTCTTCTGATCCACTTTTCTCCACTTTTTTAACAGCATGAACCTCATCACATGTTTGCCATCTTCAGTTCCAACAAAGTCACATTAAACTTGGAAAGTTAACTAAGTTTCTCTTTGCCTTGATGCTGCTGGATCTATTGAGTTCCCAACACTTTTATTTCAATTTCAAGAGGAAGCTACCAAACAAGAATGTCGCTTGTTTTGATATTATTTTAAAAAAAAGGCTGGTGCCACATCTTCCCTTACTTAAAAAATATCATCAATCTTTGGGATCGCTAAGATTAATCATCGTAACTAGCAAACCAGGAACTCGAATAGTGTTTAAGAGATGAAATTGCAATTGTTTATCTGTTAATAAAATCTTCAAGAGCTGAACATTGCTCTCAGTTGTGTTTTGTGTGGGTGACAATTCATTCAGGATGAAACCTGTGCTTTTCTTTTACACATCACTGTAGATAACCCACTGTCATATTGAGTGTGGTTTTCTGAAAACTGGCATATAAGTAACATAATTGAGTAGAAACTATATGATTTCTAACAAGCAAAAAGTTTGCTTATTAGTTTTTGTTGTACCTGACATCTGATAACGTGGAAAAGCAGATGTAATTTATTTTGTTTTTCGACAACCCCTGAATGATGCAGGAAATTAGAACATTCTATATGCACTTCAACTTGAAAATTTTTATTGATGTGCTTGCTGTCATCTAATCACAATTAATATTTTAGAATTGTTATACAAATTGCTTGGGTATTTTATCTCTAATTTAGTATAATATTACAAATCCTACATTTTTCTTTTACTAGACAAAGTATGGTAACCATTCATAGCCTTTATCAGCACCGATGTTAGGCCGTTGAATCTGAGTTTTGTTACTTTTAAAAGTCAACGTTAACAAATTGATAAATTGTTAACATTAATAAAATGTGTTTGTGATCTGAAGAAGCCAGTTTTGAATATAGAATGATGTTTGATCCATGCACCACAGAATACTGATAAGTAGTTTTATGCCTGAGATTTCCGACACGATCCTCTGTCAGGATGTATTTAGATGTTGAATGGAGGCCAAGATCTTGAGTTAGCAATTTTGGAGAAAATGAGAACTGCCTTTCAGAGGAATAAGCAAGACCGGATACTATGCAGTTGGAACATTGTGAATGTAAATCTTCTGTTCAAGAAAGCAAATACTACAGACCACTTAGCTTCACATCTGTCATGGCAAAAATGCTAAAATCTTTTCAAGGAGGTTCTTGCAGAGCAGCTCAAATCTTAATACAGTCAGGCAGAATCAACATGGATTTGTAAAAGAGAAACTATGTTTGACTAATTTTTGAAGTTTTTTTGTCGAATTAACCAAGTGCATATAGCCGAACCAGCTAATGATACATATTTAGATTTCCATAAGACATTAAACAAGGTGCCACATCATGGACTGTTAGACAAAATAAAAACCTCAATGTGTAGTGGGTAATATATTAATATGGTGAGAGGATTGGTTAGCTAACAGGAAAGAATAAGTATAAGTGAGCCATTTTTGTGTTGGTAAGATGTAATAAGTGGAGTATCCCAGGAATCGGTGCTGGGGCCTCAACTATTTACAATTGATATTATTGACTTGGATCTGAATGTATAATTGTGAAATTTGCTGATGATGCAAGGATAGGTAGGAGAATAAATTAAGAAGAAGACATGGTGCCTACCAAATAATAGGCTATGTGAGTGAGAAAAGTATTGACAGATGGAGTATAATGTAGCATTATAGGAAAATGTTCCCTTTGTCAGGGAGTACTAAAAAAAATTACTTAAATGAAGAGAAATTGCAGATTCCAGAGGTACCTGGATATTCTAATATACGAATCATAAAATGTTAGTATACAGGTTTTGATGAACAGGAATTGAGTTCACAGTCTAATTATTAATATTGAGAGTGACTATGAGGAAGTGTTTGTAAGTCACATTGTCAGCATTATGAGTTTAATGTTGAAATTAAAATAATTTTGCAGTGCTGTTGTATCGGCTTCTCTTTTGTTCTGGTGCTTGAGGTCCACTGGAATACTATGAATGGCTTAACACGTAAAATACCAATGGAGAATAATGGTTTTATTAAATGTGTTCGTTTTCGGAGACTTTCAAAGGAATTTTCATAATTTAGAATGCATCGTCTGCTGTCTCATAGTTAATTGTCAGGGTGAGGCTACATCAATAACTTGACATGTCAAGTAATATTGGTGTCAGTAAGAGTGACCACTGCACACTCCTTGTAGAGACCAAGTCCCAGCTTCGCATTGTGAATAACTACAATCATGTTGTGTGGCACACTATCACCATGCTAAAGAGCGCAGACTTGAAACAGCAGTTCAAGACTGGGTATCCATGAGGCGCTATGGGCCATCAACAGGAGTAGAACTGTACTCCATCACAATCTGCAATTTCATGACTCTGCACATCTCCTCCTCAACCATTTCCATCAAGCCAGGCATCAACACTGATTCAATGGAGAGTGCAAAAGGGCATGCCAGGTGTAGTACCTGGAATATCTGAAAATGAGGTGTCAATCTGGTGAAGCTACCAAGCAGGACTATGTGCATGCCAGACATCATAAGCAGCAAGTGATACAGCAGAGGTAAGTGATCTCACAACCAATGGATCAGATCCAAGCTCTGCAGTCCTGCCACATTCATTTGTGAATGATGGTGGATAATTAAACAACTCTTTGGAGGAGGCGGCTCTACAAATATCCCAATCCTCAATGCTGGAAGAGCGCAGTACATCAGTGCAAAAGATAAGGCTGAAGCTTTCACAGCAGTCTTCAGCTAAAAGTGCCAAGTAGATGATTCATCTCCGCCTCCTCCAGTAATCCCCAGCATTTCAGATACTAGTCTTCAGCCAATTTGATTCACTCCACATCATATCAAGAAGCGGTTGGAGATACAGCATACAACGAAGGCTATGGGCCCTGACAACATTCTAGCAATAGTAGTGAAGGCTATGCTCCAGAACTTGCTGCTTTCCTAGCCTAGCTCTTTCCGTATAGTTACAATACTGGCATCTACCCAACAATGTAGAAAAAAATGCCCAGGTAGATCCTTGTCCATAAAAAGCAGGACTAACCTGTCCAAATACTGGTCCATCAGTTTACTCTAGATTATCAGTAAAGTGATGGAAGTTGTCATTAGTGGTGCTATTGAGCAGCACCTGCTCAGCAATAATCTGCTCAGTGACGCCCAGATTGTGTTCCATCAGGACTACTCAGCTCCCGATCTCATTACAACCTTGCTTCAAACATGGACAAAAGAGCTGAATTCGCGAGGTGAGATGAGAGTGACAGCCCTTAACAGCAAGACTACATTCAATTGAGTGTGACATCAAGGAGCCCTAGCAAAACTAGAAATAATGGGTAGCAGAGGACACACTCTACACTGGTTGGAATCATACCTGGCACATAAGAAGATGGTTGTGGTTGTTGGCAGTCAGTCATCTCACTCCAGGATGTCTCTGCAGGGGTTTCTTATGGTAGTGTCCAAGGCTCAACCATCTTCAGCTGCTTCATCAATGACCTTCCCTCCATCACGAGATTGGAAGTGCAGATGTTCACTGATAATTGCACAATGCTTGGCACCGGTCACTCCTCAGATACTGAAGTGGTCCATGTTCAAATGCAACAAAATCTGAACAATGTCCAGGCTTGTGCTGACAAGTAGCAAATTCCATATGTGCCACACAAATGTCAGGCTATGACCTCAATAGTAAGAGACGATCTAACCACCACTGCTTGACATTCAATGGTGGATTACCGTTGGCCAGAAACTCAACTGAACTTGCCACATAAATACAGTGTTAAGAGTGTGATGCTGCAAAAGCACAGCAGGCCAGGCAGCATTTAAGGAGCAAGAGAATCAACGTTTCGGGCATAAGCCCTTTATCTATCCTGATGAAGGGCTTCTGCCTGAAATGTCGATTCTCCTGCTCCTCTGATGCTGCCTGACCTGCTGTGCTTTTGCAGCACCACGCTGTCAACTCTGATCTCCAGCATCTGCAGTCCTCACTTTCTCCACCTAAATACAGTGGCTAGAACACAGCTCAGAGGCTAGGAATGTTGTGGCGAGTAACTCACTTCCTGACTATCCGCCATCTACAAGGCACAAGTCAGGAGTGTGATGGAATATGTTTCACTTGCCTGGATGGGTGAAGCTCCAACAATTTGGGGTGGCACGGTGGCTCAGTGGTTAGCATTGCTGCCTCACAGCACCAGGGGCCCAGGTTTGATTCCAGCCCTGGGCGACTGTGTGGAGTTTGTACATTCTCCCCGTGTCTACGTGGGTTTCCTCCGGGTGCTTCGGTTTCCTCTCTCAGTCCAAAGATGTGCAGGTCAGGTGAATTGGCCATGTTAAATTGCCCATAGTGTTAGGTGCATTAGTCAGAGGGAAATGGGTCTGGGTGGGTTACTCTTTGGAGTGTCGGTGTGGACTGGTTGGGCTGAAGGGCGTGTTTCCACACTGTAGGGAATCTAATCTAATCTAAACTCTCAAGCAGCTTGACACCATCCAGGACAAAGCAGCCCACTTGATTGGCACCACATCTACTCCCTCCGTCAAGTTGTAGCAGCATGTACCATCTACAAGATGCACTGGAGAATTTCACCGAAGATACTTAGACAGCATCTTCAAAATACATGACCACTTCAATCTCGAAGGACAAGGGCAAAAAGTACATGGGAACACCACCATCTTCAAGTTCCTCTGTAAGCCACTCACCATCCTGACTTTGAAATATGTCACTGTTCCTTCACTGTTACTGGGTCAAAATCCTGGAAATCCTTCCCTAGTAGTATGTGGGTCAACCCACAGCATTTGGACTGCAGCGGTTTGAGAAGCCAGGTCACTACCACCTTCTCAAGGGCAGCTAGGGATGGGCAATAAATGCTGGCCCAGCCAGCAACGCTCACATCCCACAGATGAAAAAAAGGTGGGAAATTGTGATCCAAGAATCAATGTTACGTTGGGAAATTAGTAGAATAATTGCTGTTTGGACATTTGAAGATAAAATAGTAAAGGTTGTACATGTGTAAATATGATTTGGACTGAATATTGTTTATGTAGAACATAAAACAGAATATTACAGCACAGGAACAGGCCCTTCAGCCCACCATATCTGTTCAGACCATGATGCTATCCTAAACTAATCCCATCTGCCTACACATGGTCCGTAACCACCTATTCTCTGCTGTTTGTGTGTCTGTCTAAATAGTTCTTAAACTTTGCTAACGGTTCTTCTATTAATATTATTTAGAATTTATTTAAATGTTTATGTTTTCTGATGCGACTTTATGTTCCTTTCCCCACTGAAGATGGGTTATCTATAACACACCTTTAAGCTGAACTTCAGTGGCAAAGCTGCTCATTCTGATCTTTGAGCCAAATGACATTTATCTAGATACAGGGTTGGTGAGAATAATTAATTTGTAAGGAATGGGATGACAGCTGATGGAAGAGGCAGGTTTTGCTGTTGTTGACAAGAATCTATGGTGTAAATACCAAGAAACAGAACAGCAGTTTATGCCTTAATTTTTTTCCATGTGTTAGTTTTTAATGGCAATCGGTTTTTGTCAGAACAGAACCAAAGCCTGAATCTTAATTTCACTCTCTCTCCTTGTACATATGCAAATATATTGTGAATATGTTCTGTCTTCAAAAATGCTGCCAGTGAACAGTTTGCTTGTTTTCATGCTTGTATTAAGTGTATTTGGAGATAAATGCTATTCGGAATGTTGCACTAAAGTGCAAGTTTTTGCATTTAGAGTTCCTATGGAACTTCAGATTCTTGATTTTATAGCAGTATATCACCCTAATAAATTGTCATTATTGGCAGCACGGTGTTTGGAGTGTTGAAGAAAATCTAGTGTTTTTTACATACTACCTTGTATTTTGAATGTACAGATTTGAAGTAACATATATTAAAAAGGAACAGATGACGTTAATATTAAATATAATTTCACTGGCTTGGTTCAGTGTCTAGAATAGGAGTCCAACTGGTATTTGTACTTCGAGAACCTTCCTCCAATCCTTTAACCCTTTCAGTGCAATTTTTGATTTGTTTCCAGTTACCTCTTAAATACATCTACATTCTTCCCTTCAACTCCTCCCTGTTAGAGAGATTGGTATTAATCTCTAGGTGTAAAACTTCTCTTCTGAATTTCCTGTTGAATGTATATGTGCCAGATTTTGCTTTTCATTGCAAATGCAAGCATCACGACTTGTACCTTTTCATAAACAATTCATAATCTTAAAAGGCCTCTCACAGATCACTAAGCTTTCTGGAGGACCCCAGTATATTCAGTCTTTCCTGTGAGAAGAACAGAGATTTATCCAGTATTTATCATCATTAAACCATGTTAGCCCCTTCTCCATTGTTTTCATCGAATATAGAGACTGGACTCAGTATTGTTTAGCCAAGGTTCTGCACAAGTTTAACATCACTGCTTTTCATTTCTATCCTTCTCAAACCAGAACCCAGTGCTTTGTTAACTATTTTATGACTTTATTAACCTGCTTCACTTTTAAATTGACCGATATGTTTGTTTCCCTTGATCCATTTTTTTCAATTTAGGTTCTTGTAAACACCTGAAAGATCCTAACATAAAGTCTTTTCCAACAAATTAGAACTGGGGCTCTTGTGGTACAATAGTAGTGTCTCAACCATGAACCAAGAGACCTGGGTTCATGTTCTTCTATAACCTGCTCCAGAGGTATGTAACAGCATCTTTCAACGGTTGATTGAAAAGTATTTACCAATGAATTAGGAACAAAGGTTGTAATTCTAATTCATGCTAATCTTACTTCCTATGTCATAATTTTGAATAAAACTGTTACAACATTTACAACAGAAAAAAAACTATAAACATTTATAATAGTCCTGTATAATCTTTCATTGACGCTCTGATTGTTCTGGCATTGTTGTGTACTGAGGTCTTTCACCACTCATTGAAACAACAGTGTGACTCATCTGAATCCATCCGTTGTTTTGTCCAGCTGATATTTCTATCTTCAATGAAAGACTTTTCTTCTAATGGAGCAGTCCCAACCAGTCTTTGGTGGAAATACACCACAAATTATTCTTTACAATCAGAATTCCAGTTGAAGTAAAATTAAATAAATCAGCTCTTAATTTGAATTTTGGGAATAATAAGCTGATTAGGAAATGGGAAAAAAAACACAATCTTAACAAATGCAATCAGGCTTTGTAACAATAGAAACATTTGAATTTGGAGCAGGAGTAGGCCGTTTGACCCTTTGAGTCAGCTCTGCCATTCGAAAAGATTGTGGTTACTTTGATTGTAGATTCAGCTGTATTTTTCTGTCTACCTCCTCTAACCTTTGACTCCCTTCTCACTTCAGAATCTGTCCTACTGAGCATTAAAGATATTCAATGAATTCCATGGGCTGACAACCCTCTGATGGAAAATCTTTCGCCTCCACTGTGTCTTAAATAGAAGAACCTTATTTTTAAAGTGTCTTCTGCTTCTAGTCTCTCCCTTCTGTCAGCATCTGTCCTTTCAGGACCTCTTGATAATGTTTTAATAAGATTGCCTCTGATTCTTCTGAATTCCAAAGAATACAGACCCAATTTGTCCAAACTTTCTTCATAAGATGTCTTCTTCATCCCAGGAATCAGTCTTTAAAGCTTTCTCTCAACATCTTCTCATTTCAATTATATCAACACCCTTTACAAAAGTAGAAAAACTTGCCCATATTTATATTCAGTTCCCATCGAAATATTCTGAAACTTTGTATTCATTTTTCTAATCTTTTGCTTTACCTGCATAGTATCTTTTCATGATTCATTTACCAGAACACCTAGATTTATTTATGCTACAGAGCTCTGCAATCTCTCGACTTAAAACGCTTTTCTATTTATACCTGCTACAGTGGACAAGTTTGCATTTTCCAATGTTATACCTCATCTGCCAATTTTTCTGGTGACTCACCTAACCTGTCTAGATCTCCAATATCATTTAGTTCAGTTGGCTGGACAGTTGGTTTGTGATAGAGTGATGCCAACATTGCTGGTTCAATTCCTGCATTGGTTGAAGTTACCATGGAGGTACTAACTTCTTATCTTCATCCCTGGCCTGAGGCATGACGACCCTCAGATTTTATCACGAGTTGGATCTCTGTTATGAGAGAGCAGTTCAATGGGACAATGGCAAATTTACATTTTACCCATATATTTGCAGCCTGTATGTCCTCAATGCAATTTCTTGTCTTATCTATTATAATACCATCAACAAATTTTGAAACTGTATATTCAGTCCCTTCATCCAACTCATTATATATTGCAAATAGTTGAGGCACTAGCACTGACCGTGTGGCATCAAGTCACATCTTGTCAACCTGAAAAACACCCATTATACTTGCCCTCTCTTTCTGGTAAGCTGAACAAAGTTCTAACCATGATAAAATGTTGCCTCCTACACCATGAGCTCAGATTTTATCCAGTGACCTTTGCTGTGGCACATTGTTAAATGTTTTCTGAAAATTCAAGGCTATTACATTCATAAGTTCCCAAATATCCATGTTGCTTGTTACTTCCTCAAAGACCTCTAATAAATTAGTTAAATCTGGTTTCCCCTTTGGCAAAACCACATACAAGTTGTTGTTCTATTACGCATTGGTTGCATTTTTGTGCAACCCCATGCTGCATAAAAATAGCACTTAAAGTGTTGGCGATGCAATCACATTATAATCAGCACACATTTTAAAAGTTTGTTCTTTAGAAACAGTGCTCCTATTAGTCAATCGCATTACAGCCAATTCGTGTTGACAAAACATGCAATATAGCATGTAACCTGATTTCTGAAGATTTTCAAACTGACCTGTTGCAATTTCCTTATGGCAGGTATTAGGTAAACTGGCTTGTAATCTCCTGCTTTCTGCCTGTCTTCATTTTGAACAGAGGAGTGAGATTTGCTACTTTCCAATCTGTTGGGACTTTTCCAGAACATAAGGAATTTTGGAAAATTACAACCACTGTGTCTACTGTCTTAGCAGTCATTCTTGTAAGACCCTTGGATGCAGGCCATCAGACCATTGGAGATTGTCATCTTTTAGTTTTAATAGTTTTTTCAGAACCCTTCCTCTGATAATTGCACTTTTTCCAGTTCCTTCTTTACACTTTGCTGTGTTCACAGCTCATGGTGATACTCGACCGGTCAGATCTCAGAGTGAAACCTGGCTTGATAGAACGTAGAACATTCCAGCGCAGTACAGGCCCTTCGGCCATTGATGTTGCATTGACCAGTGGAATCAATCTGAAGCCTATCTATCCTAGACTGTTCCATTTTCGTTCATATGTTTATCCAGTGGTCGTTTAAATGCCGTTAAAGTTGGCAAGTCTACTACTGTTGCAGGCATTGGATTCCACGCCCCCTCCAACGCATTGAGTAAAGAAACTACCTCTGACATCTGTCCTGTATCTATCACCCCTCAATTTAAAGCTATGTCACTTTGTGCTAGCCATCACCATCCGAGGAAAAAGGCTCTCACTGTCCATCTTATCTAACTCTCTGGTTGTCTTATGTCTCTGAATTAAGTCACCTCTCAACTTTCTTCTCTCTAACGAAAACAGTCTCAAGTCCCTCAGCCTTTCCTTGTAAGACCTTCTTTCCATACCGGGCAACATCCTAGAAAGGGTTACCTCAGATTACAACAAGATCTTGACCAGATGGGCCAATGGGCTGAGAAATGGCAGATGGAGTTTAATTCAGATAAATGTGAGGTGCTGCAGTTTGGGAAAGCAAAGCTTAGCAGGACTTATACACTTAATGGTAAGGTCCTAGGGAGTGTTGCTGTACAAAGAGACCTTGGAGTGCAGGTTCATAGCTCCTTGAAAGTGGAGTCGCAGGTAGATAGGATAGTGAAGAAGGCATTTGGTATGCTTTCCTTTATTGGTCAGAGTATTGAGTACAGGAGTTGGGAGGTCATGTTGCGGCTGTATAGGACACTGGTTAGGCCACTGTTGGAATATTGCATGCAATTTTGGTTTCCCTGATATAGGAAGGATGTTGTGAAACTTGAAAGGGTTCGGAAAAGATTTACAAGGATGTTGCTAAGGTTGGAGGATTTGAGATATAGGGAGAGGCTGAACAGGCTTGGGCTGTTCTCCCTGGAGCATTGGAGGCTGAGGGGGTGACCTTATAGAGGTTTAGAAAATTATGAGGGCCATGGATAGGGTAAATAGGCAAAGTCTTTTCCCTGGGCTGGGGGAGTCCAGAACTAGCGGGCATTGGATTAGGGTGAGAGGGGAAAGATATAAAAGAGACCTCGGGGGCAACTTTTTCACACAGAGGTGGTACGTGTATGGAATGAGCTGCCAGAGGAAGTGGTGGAGGCTGCTACAATTGCAATATTTAAGAGGCATTTGAAAGGGTATATGAATAGGAAGGGTTTGGAGGGATATGGGCCGGGTGCTTGCAGGTGGGACTAGATTGGGTTGGGATATCTGGTTGGCATGGACGAGTTGGACCGAAGGGTCTGTTTCCATGCCGTACATCTCTATGACTCTATAACTCTCCTCTGAACACTTTCCAAAGCTTCCATATCCTTCCTATAATGTGGTGACCAGAACTGTATGCAATACTCCCAAGTGGGGCCGCATCAGAGTTTTGTAAAGCTGCAGCATGATCTCGTGGCTCCGAAACTCAATCCCTCTACCAATAAAAGCGAACACACCGTATGCCGCTTTAACAATCTGATCAACCTGAGTTTCACCTTTCAGGCATCTATGTACATGGACACCGAGATCTCTCTGTTCATCTACACTACCAAGAATCTTACCATTAGCCTAGTACTCTGTATTCCTGTTACTCCTTCCAGAGTTTTCAGCATTAAACTTCATTTGCTACCTCTCGGCCCAGCTCTGCAGCTTATCCATGTCCCTCTGTAACCTGCAATATCCTTCAGCACTACCCACAACTCCACCGACCTTAGTGTCATCCACACATTTATTAATCTATCCTTCTACACCCTCATCCAGGTCATTTATAAAAATGACAAACAGCAGTGGCCCCAGTACAGATCTTTGTGGTACACCACTAGTAACTGAACTCCAGGAAGAACATTTTCCATCAATCACCATCCTCTGTCTACTTTTAGCTGGCCAATTTCTGATCCCCACCGCGAAATCATCCTCAGTCCCATGCCTCCGTATTTTGTGCAATATAAGTCATTAGTTTTATTTTCGTTTCTTTATTTACTGTGGAGGTCAGTCATTGGCAGTCTCTTGTGAATATGTTAAACTTACTTTTAATAAAAAGACACAAATTTATTACACAACAGAAAATTGCAAATTGTTTGATTGTAGAGTTTAGTTGAAAGGTTACATTGCAAACATTAGAAAGAAAGGTTCATTGCTTTTCTGCCAACAATGACCTTGCAGACACAAACATTAGTGAGGTCTCACTCCAGTTACCATGCTAAAACTTCTTACTCTGCAGGCACAGCTATTATCAAATTTCCCTTTTTAGAGATTTCTGCTGTGCATTTACTTAGTGCTGTTTTCTTGAGATAAAGTCTCTTCCTGACTCATAATTCATATCACCTAACTCAGCACATTTATTTCTTAACATGGATTCATGTTAAACCCATCTCTTCAGCCTTGTATGGTGTCTTCCTTTTTTGAAACCTTCACAGCTTTCTGCTTTGAGATCCTCTCAGCAACTCAGGACTTTTCGTCAGCTCTGATTGCCTGGAGGCTGCTATTAAAAGCACTGAGAACCATAGAATTTTTACAACATGGAAAGTGGTCCATTGTGCCTATGCTGGTCATCATACATCTATCGAACCTCATCACATTTTCTAGCACTTGGCTGGTAGCCTTGTATGCTATGGCGTTTCGATTGTTCATCCAAGTACTCTTAAATGTCATGAGGTTCCCCCCTCTACTATCCTTTTAGGCGGTGATTTCTGGATATGTCCCACCCTCCAGGTGAAAAAGTCTCTCCTGAAATCTCTTTGAAAACTCCTTGAACATTAGTGAAGCGAGCTGAATGTTGTATGTAGTGGACAGGCTCCCAATCGAGTGAGCTACTTTGCTTTGGATTGTTTTGAGTTTCTTGAATGTTGTTCGTGCTGCATACATTCAGACAAGTGGAGAATATTCTATCACATTTCTGATTTGTGCCTTGTAGATGGTGAACAGGCTTTGCAGAGTTAGGAAGTGAGTTTTTGCCTTGCAATGTTGTAAGTAGAATTACTGACCTCCTCGATAATTCCAGTTTGTCTCGATTAATTTATTGATTTAAATATTAGCTGTTATATCAAGCACAGATTGTTGAATTAAATAAATTGATACCCAATGATGTGTTCAGATTTTGAGGACAGTCAGATATTAACGTATACTTCCATTATTTTCTTAGTTCCAGTTACTAACGCAAAACAACATCCACTTTCCAATGCAGTGCTTTTTCCTCAGTCGTCTTATAGAGAGTATGATGAGAGATTCAGAAATGCATTAAAAGTATTTTATGTCAGCTGTGTTAACATTCAGCTTGATTTTCTCCTCTTTACAAGTACACAGTGGAGATTTTTGTATTGGGATTTATCTTTTAATGCATAAAAATATGCTTTTTACATTAACTTTTTTATAGTTTGATTAGAAGGAAAACAGCAGACGAAATTACAGTAAAGATTGAAGTGGATGGTGTCATATTAGAACAAGTAGGTAAATCTGTCTATTTAGGACACATGATTCAAAAGATGGGAGATATGATGCAGAAGTTGTCTTGTGAAGATGAAAGATGTGCTAACAACAAAATCAAGCTTGAAACAAGGAAAAATCTTGAGATGCTGCATTCTGTTCATTTTCCCATACATCTCAAAAACCTGGACAATAATTCAAGTGCTGTGGAAGAAAATAGAGGCACCTGAAGTGTAGATCTTGATGTCTGTTAAAAATTCCATCTTACAGACTTGGACAAATGAAGAAGTTCATGAATTTGCAAACGCAAAATGTATTCCAAAAAGTGACATCCAGAAAAGAAAATGTAAGTATTTTGACCGTTCATTTAGAGTGAAAAACCTGCCGAGATCCAGAAGGTAAAGTTGGAGGGTAACCCACCATCAAAGTTTTACTTGCACATCCACTCATATCATTTATTGTATCCGTTGCTCCCGATGCGGTCTCCTCTACATTGGGGAGACTGGGCGCCTCCTAGCAGAGCGCTTTAGGGAACATCTCCGAGACACCCGCACCAATCAACCAAACCGCCCCGTGGCCCAACATTTCAACTCACCTGCCCAGCTCCTTTTCCACCTATCCACTCCACCCTCTCCTCCCTGACCTATCACCTTCATCTCCTCCCCCACTGACCTATTGTACTCTATGCTACTCTATCCCCACCCCCACCCTCCTCTAGCTTATCTCTCCACGCTTCAGGCTCTCTGCCTTTATTTCTGATGAAGGGCTTTTGCCCGAAACGTCGATTTCGAAGCTTTTCGGATGCTGCCTGAATTGCTGTGCTCTTCCAGCACCACTGATCCAGAAAGAGGAGTTAACCTAAGCTGGATGATGGATGTCACACAGTGCTCATAGACAAGCTCCAGTGGATGTGTTAGGGTGGAGTAAGATACATGTCCATTGTACCATGACAGCAAATCTCCTGGCAGGAGCAGCTATAAGTGTAGCAGCAGCAGATTATCCTAAATACCTCAGTACAATGGCATTCAGAATTAGTCAAGCCATTGGAATGTCAGAACTACAAAATTATATTGAAATGATTATAACCTTAACTCCAGCTTAGGTGGGCTATCAAATAATGGTGTTAGATGTTGTGATATGTCATCCACCACAAAATTATACAACACTACCATGTTGAGGATCACAATGAAATTATTAATATCCATTCAGAAGTGATACTGCAAGTCCAACAGTAATATAAATGATATGTGGTATTGTTAGCTGGGCTTTTTAATAACTGTTTAAAGATTGCCTAATTTCTTCAATGTTGAAGTTGTTATTTAATGTATTGCTGCTAAATTCCAGCATACCATTTATTCCTTTGTACAATAAGGAAAAGATGTATTTTTTAATTAGCAGAACGGCTGCTACTGCATTGAGTAATTATGATTTCTTCTGAAATATTTGAACTTCGCATCTGTGGATATTGCAGTGAATTGTTCTTGATGTTTGTTCCTTTATCTTACTTATTTTGTTTTGAACTAGTGTGATCTAGGGGAAATATTAATTCCCACTTTGGATGAACTATCATAGGGATTTAACTTTTAAATAGCTGATTAACTTTGTAATAGAACTTTAACCCACGCCTTGTGTTTCAGTTTTTAAAAATTGGTTTATTGGATATGGGTATTGCTGGCTGGACTAGCATTTAATGCTCATCCCTAATTGCCTGGGAGAAGGCAATATTGAGATGCTGTCTTGAACCACTGCAGTCCTTTGTTGCAGGTACACTCAGTGCTGTTTGGAAGGGAGTCTGGGATTTTGACCCAGTGGTAATAAAGGAATGGTGACTACAGTTCCAAGCCTGGATTGCACTTGGCTTCAAGGAGAACTTAAATATGGTGGTGTTCCAATGAATCCATTGCTTTCATCCTTCAAGGTTGTAAAGATTGTGGGAATGTGCTGTTTAAGGAGCCTTGGTGAATTCATAGAATCATAAAATCCCGACAATGCAGAAAGAGGCCATTTGGCCCATCGATCCTGGACTGATCCTCTGAAGAGCATCCCACCTAGACCCAACTGCCTCCGTCCTATCTCCATAACTCTGCATTTCCCATGGCAAGGAGGTAAGGAGGTTGCAGAGGATTTGGACAGGTTAGGAGAGTGGGCAAAGAAGTGACAGATGGAGTACAACATGGGCAAGTGTGAGGTGATGCACTTTGGCAGGAAGAATAGAGGCATGAACTCCTTCTAAATGGGGAGAAAATTCAGAAGTCTGAAGTGCGAGGAGACTTGGGAGTTCCATTCCAGGATTCTCTCAAGGTAAACTTGCAGGTTGAAGCAGCATTTACAAAGTGTTATGGACTAGGTCAGACCCCTCAAAACCTCTTTAAGCAGGTTGACTGCCAAGTTTTAAACAAACAAAATTTATTTACAAAATTACAGAATAGGTAAACTTGCAGGTTGAAGCAGCATTTACAAAGTGTTATGGACTAGGTCAGACCCCTCAAAACCTCTTTAAGCAGGTAGCTTTGCTATTTGTTTAGCTAGGTGTATAGTGGATATTCCCAGTGTAAATTAGCTGGGTTGACTGCCAAGTTTTAAACAAACAAAATTTATTTACAAAATTACAGAATAAAACACAAAAAACAGAAAATAGAACACCTGATAACTTAACCTGTCCAAACCTGACTTAATGATGCTGTTCTGAAAACACACACATCCCTTAGCACAAACAGTAAAACATGGCACAGACTTACAGTTTGCAAGGCAAGAGAGCGAGAAGTCCAGCAGCTTTTCACACATCCCCTGTTGTAACTGAACCAAAACACCTCAGCTGCCTGGACTGGCTGCTCCCCTTTCATTATACAAGTTAATTCTAAAATATGAAAGCCTTTGGCCTGAGGTATCATCTGTTTAGGGATAAACAAAGAGGGTCCCAATAAACCATTCATCTCTGCACTAACTCAGCTTTTTCAGAGCATGGGCTGTTTTAAGACCCCTCTGAAAAAAATCAAGGACACAGTAACTTTGAGAAAAAGGAAAGGCAAATGTTATGAGGGCATTTATTTTGAAAGGACTTGAATATAAAAACAGTGATGTACTTCTGAGGCTCTGTAAGACTCTGGTCAGACCACATGTTGTGCACAGTTTTGGGCTCCATATCTCGGAAAGATGTACTGATCCTGAAGTGTTTTCAGAAGATGTTCTCGAGAATGGTCCCAGAAATGAAAAGCTTAATATATGAGGAACATTTGGGGACTCTGGAGTTATACTCAAAGATGTTTAGAAGGATGATGGGGGATCTAATTGAAATGTACAGAATACTGAATAGCCTGGACAGAGTAGATGTTGGAAAGATGTTTCCATTGGTAGGAGATTCTAGGATCCGAGGGCATAGCCTTAGAGTAAAGGGAAGACCTTTTCAAACAGAGATCAGCAGAAATTTCTTCAGCCAGAGAGTGGTGAATCTGTGGAATTCGTTGCAGCGGAAGGCTGTGGAGACCAGGTCATTGAGTATTTTTAAGACTGAGATAGATAGGATTTTGAATATCAAGGGGCTCAAGGGTTACGTGGAGAAAGCAGGAGAATGGGGTTGAAAACGTTGTGGACATGATTGAGTGGCAGAGCAGACTCAATGGCTGAATGGCCTAATTTCTGCTCCTATGTCTTAAGGTCTCTTACTCCTACGTCTTATAGTCTTTTTGTGTGGGATTTCTGTCTGATTGAACTGACTTTAACTTTACTTTAAGAATTGATTGATAAAATGTACAAGAATTTTTGGCAGTATTCTCGTACTATGATGAACTACTTGGCACTAGATTTCCTTCCAACTTCCACCCACAGCATGTTTTGAGAATTGGAATTTCCTATGTATAATGTCTATATTTTGGAACAATTTGGTAGAGTTCTGTGTCACAACTCCACAAATCTTATATATTAGTTGAGCATCTTGTATATTCAGATTAACAAGTACAATAAAGTTTTCCACTCATTTTTATAATCAGTAGAATGCGATGAGGAAATGAGAGAAAGTGATTTTTGTTTCAGTCTGTGGCCCTTGAAATATTTGTAGAAGCCTGGTAGCAGTATTCTGTCTCCACTTTCAGTCTTGGAGTGATGAATAACATTACTCTTAATATTTACTTGTTCTATGTTACTGAACATTTGCTGAAATATTTTGCATGTGACACCAAAAATACTGTTTAACTTTCATAACATGTAAAAAAAAAAGGTCTGTATTTATTTTGTGGTTTACTTAGCAGTAGTGCAAAAGTATTTATGTGCTGCATCTAACATTTAGTGCAGTTATTATCATGCAAGCAAAAATGGCATTCATCTGATCCCTTAAAGAACAAAGGAGAACAAGAAATTAGCTTGTTTTTCAGGATGCCTTATTATATATTTATAGACATTTTGATATATATTAATGTTCTACATTTGGGAGCGGAGGGACCGATTTAAAAAAAATGTAGATGATGCAAAACTTAGACATGTTGTAATCTGTATTGTACATAGGGTTAAACTTGGAAGACAGGCTTGGGAGACTAGGATCTCAAACCCAAGACCAAGGTTGTGGATTACTGTGCAGCAGTGATCCTTGCACGCTTCTGTGTTTTAGAAACTTGGACAACTTCCAGCAGGCATCTCAAAACATTGGAGATGTACTATAAGTGGTGCCTTTGCAAGATACTTCAAATCTGGTGGCAAGAATGACGGTCCAACAGCAGTGTCCACTACCAAAATAATATGCCCAGCCATGAGATGGTAATCATGCAAAACTAGATCCGCCTTTCAAATGCCTGCCAGCAGACTCAAAAGAACTGTTTTCCTCAGTCATGGCTGGAGGCTCCATGGGAAACAGCGAAGGTGCTTCAGGAATATTTTCAAAGTGTGCCTGAAGTGATCAAGCATCCTCACTGATGTGTGGGAGATCCTGACTTGGGGTGAACCAAAATAAAGAAGCTTTGTTCAGAAAGGTACAGAACACGCTGAGGTGCTTTGTCAGGAGCACAAGGAGATGAGATTGAGATATTGGAGAAAGTGATAAAATGTCCAGACACATCTTCTGCACCTCTTGTGACAGAAACATAAATCATGCAGGCCATCCTCAATCCTGAAGAACCAAGAAAAGGAGGTTTAAACTTCAAAAGGATGAAGACAGATTTGTGAAATAAACGGACAAATGGGAGATGAAATGTAATTCAGAGAAACATGAAGCTGGTTATTTTGGAAAGAAGGATAAGAAGTAATATGAAATATAAAGTACAAATCTAAACAGAGTATAGGGGCAAAGGGGCCTGGGGTATATGTGTATAAATCTTAGATGATAAGACTGGATGGGAAAACAGGGTACTGGATCCTGAACTTGATAAATATGAGCATATATTACAAAAACAAGGAGGTTTTGATAAACCTGCATAAAACACTGGTTCAACCTCCAGTGGAGTATTGTGTCCATGCACCGGACTTCTGGAAGGATGTGAAAGCAGTAGCAAAAATGTAGAAAGGATTCACAAGTGTGGCTCAAAAAATGAGAAATTTCAGTGACATGCATTGATTGGAGGAGCTGGGTCTGATTTTCTTGGGGAATTCAAGGATGTGAGGAAATTTGATTGAGGTCTTCACAACCATGAGGGTTGTGGTCAGAATAAATTGAAACGTTGGGAAACAAAGGTCACCAATTCAAAGAGATTGGCAAGTAAAGATTTGTGAAATGAAATTCTTTCTTAGGTTTGCTTCGATGCTGTAATCATTCTATGATTCTATACACGTAATATGATTCAATGCACGTAAAATGGTTTACATCTAATTTTGAGCATTGATTTTAATTTCAGTGTCCCAACAAAATGACTGTAGGAGGCAGTCTCTGCTTGAAAGACTTCTTGATGCTGTTAAGCAGGTAAATAAATCTTGTGTATCGTTACAAAATTGTGCATTCATAAGCCAGAAATAACTTTACAGGTTAATATGATCAATAAACACTCAGTCAGTATCTCTAATGGAAATACCTGAGTTAATATTTCACAAGAGGAATAAAAGTAGATCAGCTCTCAGTGGTGCAGACTGTCTCAAGTTCTAAAATGCTGATTCATTGAAGATTTTATTGATGGCAATATGCAAATGATATTGAGTTGAAACCTAAACCAAAATTAACTTAATTGAATTAATACAATTTATGTCTAGATTGCTAACCTGGAAATTCTTGACTAGGCTCCTTAACAAGTCTGTGAATCAATTTCAACACCACCTTTCATATATGGGAATAAAATAGTAAACTGTCAGATTATTCCATCAGTGTCATGCAGTTCATTACATTAAAGCTTCCAAATTTGCAACCATGTAGACTCTGTCAGAACGCATGCTTTTTTTAAAATAAAGGTCCGGATTTCATCTTAGTTTCTCACAGGTGTCTTGATTGTTTTTGTTAAAAGAAGCTGATTTAAGAATGTTGGATGTAGGCTTTTGAATTTTAATTTTTGGTGAAGTTCTTTTAAAATCTGCTTCAAACGTAATTCAGATGAGTCCTTTTTAGTGGTGGCTTAGCTCATGATTACAATGCAACACCTAATTCTAGTATTGCAGGAAAATTCGAGTATTTTCACTTCCTCATAGAAAATTTCTTTTTGAAGTATTTTTGAAATATCACTTTAAGATAGTGGAAATGATTTTTTTTAAAAAGCCCAAGATTACTTTTGTTATGTGAACTCTGTATTTTTCATGCAATACCACTTACCTTACAGTAACTAAAAGTGTCTCACAGTTTCCATCTTGAAGAATAGCAATTTATTGCGTTTAAAAACCACTTTGAATCAGTACTATGTATACACATAAAAAGATAGTTTTCCAGTTAAATTGTTGGGTCACCTGCTTTTGTGAGAGCATAAATAGTATTTTTATGCATATTCACAGTGTGCTGCTCATAGAATGCTAGACTTTAAAAATTATTTTCATGTTTTTAAAAGAATTGGATTTCTAATCACATTTAAATTCTAATATGAGTCTTGATTTTATTCATTTTGTGTGCTCAAAACTTTGAATCACTGTCATATTGTGTCAAATTGATCTTTATTATGCAGTACAATAGCAGAACAATTTTGACCTTTGAGATGCAGCTCATATAATCATAGGAGGTTTTGTGACTTAGAGGGTAGCATCTCTGTCTCTGAGCTAGGAGAATGTTTAAATTGCTGGATGGTTGCTTATCAAGGGGACTGTTTTGTCCTGAATAGTGTTTATCTTGAATGTTGTTGGAGCCAAACTCCTCCAGGCAAGTGAAGCGTGTACTTTCACATTGCTGATTTGTGCCTTACAGATGATGAATGGGTTTGGAGTTGGAAGATGAGTTACTCAGTTCAAAATTTCCAGTGGCTGATCTGTGCTTGTAATTGTTGTATCTATATGGCTTATTCAGTTCAGTTTCTGTTCAGTGGTAACTGCCAGACTGTTTTTAGTGGGAAATTTAGCAGTTGTAATGCCAGTGAATGTCATTGGGCTTTGGTTAGATTTTATTTTGTTGAAGATGATGGTATGGCAACAAATCTTATTTGCCACTTATCAGCCGAAGCTTGAATGTCACCCAGGTCTTCCTGCATGTTGGCACACTATCTGAAGAGTCACAAATAGGACTGAACATTGTGCAATCTTCTGTGAGCATACTTATTTTTAATCTAATGAAGGGAGGAAGATCAGTGATACAACAGTTGAAGCTGATTGGGCTTTGGGCACGACCTTGAAGAACCCCTACAGCAATGTCCTGGAACTGACATGATTGGCTTCCACAAACCACATCTGCCTTTGTGTCACGTATGATTCCAACCATTGGTGAGTTTCCCCCCTGGTTCCCACTGCTTCCAATTTTGCCAGGGTTCCTTGATGCCACAATGACTCAGTGAAAGGGAAAGCTGGCCTACTGCTACCTTAATTTCAAGGGCAGTACTCCCATGTCCCCTCTTAAATTGAACTCTTCGTTCTTATTCAGACCAAAGTTTTAATGAGCTCCAGAGCCATATTCCTGATGGAATCCCAAACTGTGTATCATTGATTTGCTGTGTAATTGTTGCTTTTTTAAATGTATTCTTTCACACCAGCATTTATTGTCCATCACCAGTTGTCCTTGGAAAAGAGGATGGTGAGCTGCCTTTTTGAACTGCTGCAGTCTGTTTGGTGTAGGTACCTTTGTAATGCTTCATTGCCACAACAAACCAAACTGCAAATTGGAGGAACAACACCTCATCTTCCGCATGGGCAGCATACAGCCTGGAGGACTCAATGTTCAGTTCTCCAATTTCAAATATCCTCCCTTCCCAGCCCTTCCCCCTCCCTTCCACTCCTCCCAGCCACCCACTGGATTCATTCCTCCCATTGACCGATTAGGCCGTAACCTCTGTCTGTCTTTACCTATCCCCACTTCACCATCCTGCCTCCCCCACCCACTTTATCTGCAGCTTCCCTTACACCACCTCCAGTCCTGAAGAAAGGTTACACTCGAAATGCTGACTTTTCCACCTCCTGATGCAGCCTGGCTTGCAATGTTCTTCCAGCCTCCTGCCTGTCTACTCATCCTTCTTGGCAGCAGATGTCACAGATTTGGAAGGTGCTGTCAAAGGAACCTTGATGTGTTGTTGCGCTCAGTTCATAGATGGTACGTACTGCTGCCGCTGTGAATTGGGTGGAGTGAGTGAATATTCAGTGCATCAATGGAAGGCCATGCAAGAGGGCCTCTTAATTTGAGTGTTGTTGGAGCAGGTCTCATCCAGGCAAGTGGTGACCATTCTGTCACACCTCTGAGGTTCTGAGTTGTCCCTTGTAGATGGTTGGTAGGTTTTGGGAAGTCATAAACTGAGTTAAATTCCTTGCCTTTTACCTGCGCCTGTAAATGCGATTACAGTGACTACTGCTTTGCCCATTATGGTACTGTGCTCAATTACTGTAAACTTTGTACTTGTGCTGAATTTTGTGATTGCTAATGTTGTATTTTGCATAGTTTCAGTTAGCCTTCCAGCATATTCTTCAATTTGTGCAGGATTATTTGGAAAAGTGCTTGAATGATAAATCATTTGAGGAGACCCTCATATTTCTGTTGAATTAACTTTGGTATTGTTCCTAAACCACCTAACCTGCTAACATTGTTTATTAGTGTGTTGCTTCAACTTCAGCACAATTTTTTTCTGCCACATCAATGCCTCACTGTTGTTTCCAATGTGACTACAGAAAATCTCAGTTTCAAACCCTGTATTGTAATACAGTATATGACTGCTAGTCTTCCAACTATTGTCACAGACAGAGACAACAGCTTGATCACGCTTTTCCATTTTTGTTACTCAAAATAGAAATCAGTATTGGGAGTTTTTTTTCTCTTTTCTCCTTGCTGTTGTTCTCTTGCCTCTGTTTCCATTCTTTGGTGTTGGATCTTCAAATATGCAGTCTCCGATAGTGGGGAGGTTCAGATGATTGGTTACATATTGATGTAGATGAATCAGTCTGTTACTTTTTCTAGGGACATTAACTGGATAACTCCTGTCGCTGTGTATTCACTGCAGTGGTAGTGTTTGATGCTTGAGTCAGTTGAAGAATATGATTTGGATGAATGCTATAGTACCAAAACCAACTTTGCAGATATAGAAACAATTGAATAATGATTAATTTGTGCTATTGAAATATAGCCTTCTTAGGACTAAAAACATTTCTCTTTTCATTACATGAAACTCTTCTCTGCTTTCTCATTGGACATTCACTTCCCTTTTTCAAATATAGTGCCAAATTCGCTTTGGAGGAAGAAAAGAAATTGCATCAGATACTGACAGTCGGTAAGAGAAACACCAATTTCTTCTTGACATGGTGGTTATTTATCACTTGGTGTGTACAATACAAGTCTTCATTGTAGATTTGCAGAATTTATTTCTTCCATTTATCAGTATTGAAGAAATAGATTTTCGGTTGTGAAGAATACTTTTAAATTTGTTTCTAATTTATTATATTGACTTCAAACCACTTTTCCAGCTGAGTCTTGGCTGTAAGCCCAAAGATCATGAGTTCAAGCCACATTTCAGGAGTAGAGCATGTGATCTAGGTTTAGTTCATTACTTGTTGCATTTTTGGAGATAGTTTTTAGATAAGGAATTGGACTGAGGACTGAACTGTCCAATCAATGGGCATACTATGGCAGTATTTGAAGAGAAGCATGGGCAACCTCCCAGCGTCCTGTGTTCATACTTCAACTCAATATCTGGTAATTAATTGCACAACCATGTGTGGAAGCCTTGGTATACACAATTATGTGCTAAGCTTCCCTTTGTTATGAGAGCAATGCCCCTCAAAAGCACAGTGCATAGTGCTTTGGAGTATCCTAAGATTGTGAAAGGATGATCACAATCTTATTTCAATGTTTCTTTTTTTTCCTGGTTGTATTAATTTTAGCTTTGAACTTTTTCTGTTTGAGATAATGCAGTTCATTTATTGTGGACTGATTTTTTTGCAGGTCAATGTCTCTCAATTTCACATGTCCATATGAATTTAACAAATCACTCAGCCTTTGAATCAGCCTGAAATAAATTCATCTTGCAATCCTTCTTGACATGGAACTTGCTAAAATACAACCCCAAATCCTGATGTTGTGGTCTTCTGTCAGCTTCTTTTCACTGGGTGATTATTAAATTTGAATATGTTTCACAATTTTGAATTTCTTAGAGGAGACCCCATCTTAAAAGTTGCACAACATAGTCCATTTAGTGCTTCTGATAAGTATGATTCTTAAAAACCAGAACAAAATAAACTATTGTGCAAAATTGTAACAAAACAGAGGTTTGATCAGTGTTGTTGAATTGGGAGCTTATGTGTAAGGCTTGACCAGAAAAATCTCAACAAATTGACTTGTGTTTGTGTGAGCACACTTGTAGATAGAGTTAACACAGTTTATCGGATTGTTGGGACAATTTGTGTTCACTATAAAAAGGGGCATTCTAGAGTTTATTGTAACTGTTGTGCAGCTATTTTCACGAAAATAATTTTTTTTCGTTGCATTCTCAAGAAAGTGCAGTGACAAACTTTATGAAATCAGTACATTTTGATTACAGTGACTGAAAAACTAAAGTGTTGGATCATGAAGGTTTCTCAGTATGTACTTAAACTGAAAGTATGTTGTTGCAGATTGAATAACGTTATTACTTAGGCCTGTGTATGGAGGCTGAGGATAAGGCAAAGGAATCACTGGTTATTATGCTATGCCAGAAGCTAAGACCCAACAAACAGCATTTTCATCACAAAGTGTTAGTATTTTGTAAGGAGCAAACACAAAATTTAAAGTTTTAATAAGTGAAACAATTTTTACTTGATTGAAATTTTTAAAGTGATGCAGGCTACACTACCATATTTTCAAAATTCAACTTATAGATACACTTCATGAGAAAATAATTTCCTGCATATTTACTGAATGAACATTTCTTCAATGTAAAGCATTAAAATGTCTGTGGTGCTAAAACAGTTAAATTAATTGTAAACCTGACTGTAAATGCTGTTTCATACATCTTAGACTAAAGTCAGGATAGGTTGTTTGAAGCTCCAGAAAATAAAACAATATAAATTAACATTTTCTTTCTTTTTACGTGAATACTCCTTTTTATGATGAACACAGATTGTCCAAAGAATCTGATAAACTTGTGTGTCAACTCTATCTACAAGCGTGGTAACACAAACGCAAGTCATTTTGTTGAGCCTTTTCTGATAAAATCTTATCTCATCTCAACAGTTTTATTTTGCGACAAAGTTTTATTTTGCGACAATTCTGCAAAGTATTTGTCTTGGTTTTTAAGAATCATACTTATCAGAGAGCACTAAACGGACTATGTTGTGCAATTCTTTTCATATCTGAATTTCATATTTGAATCATCCTCAAATTTAAGTTAATTGTTTAACTATTTTCTGAACCAAATGTACTTTGTTTTAATAACACAGAACGTAGACAGGACAGCAGGAACAGGCCTTTCAGCCCATTATGTCTGTGGCAATATGTTTTGTGCTCTCTATCAAAGAATGACATTTCTTGCAAGTTACCTTTGCATCTTAAGTTTCAGCTGGTGTCAGGTATTCAACAAAAGTGGACCTTTTAAAGACATTGTCTCTAAACAAATTACATTGTTGTGGTTCACAATAGAACCCAAGCTACAAATCTTCTCACAAACTTTGAAATTACATTGTCATACATTTCACTTGTTTTGTTAACAGGGTTATCTGCCTGTGTGCTCAGTTTGAGACTGTGTTACAACACGGTTTACGGAGAAGCAGAGGATTAGCACTTACAGCAGCTGCTATCAAACAGGCAGCAGGATTTGCCAATAAAACTGAAACAGGTAATAATCGAGTGAAATCTTTCAACAGGCTTTTATTTTTAAATTAAATGTTTTCACAATTGAATTGCTGCAGTTTCTGGACTATTTAATTTTTTTAATGCTTAAATATGCTTTTATTAGAAATTTTGAACAAATATCTCCACTAATATTTGTCAAATTATTTTGTGTCTAAATAAGAATTTGGTTTGCTAAAATTAGATTTCTTCATACAGGTACAAATATGGTAAGGTCCACATTGTTCTTGTTTACAGATTTGCAGGGAGCTATTAAGTTAGTTCTCAACAGATGGCTGTGAGCCCCATCTGGCTCTTCAAGAACTTGTTTGTGGCTCTTTGACTTTTGGGTGGGGTTTCATTTGAGACACATCTCTGAGCAGGTACAGTCATGTATGTTGAACACAAGTATCCTCTGATTTGCAAGTGGCAAGCACCCTTTAAAGTATCAGGATACAGGAGTGGGGACAAGGATTGTCTGAAGAGATCTGCTGACAGCTTGATGAATTCTACTAAAAGAAATTAAAGTAGTGAGTGAAGCCAACAAGCTGATTTTCATTTCACCCTGTTGCTCATAATGAATTTTGATGTTTCTGACTTAATATCACAGGTACACTTAAAATGCTGTTGGAGCTTAAGCTTGTCCTGCGCTGGATTTAGACCTAGGTTTTGCCACATCATTAAAATAATCAGGTTTACTTGTCTTTTTGGTTATTATCTTAGTTCATAATGTGCATAACAATGAGAGAGTGGCAATAAGAAAATGTTTCTGCTTTTGATTTGTGAACTCATTTAGTTTTGTAAATACTTCTATCTGATCACCCCTTACTTCACTCTGATGAATACAAACCAATTTACTCAGTTTTCCAACGTACTTCAGTCCCTGTGTCTCAATCATTCGTACCTGGAGTTTTAAAGCCGAGCACATGGGATTGATATCGTCTATATGGATTTCAGTAAGGTATTTGATAAGGTTCCCCACAATAGGCTATTACACAAAATACGGAGACATGGGATTGAGCGTGATTTAGTGGTTTGAATCGAAAATTGGCTAGCTGAAAGAAGATAAAGGGTAGTGGGTGGTGGGAAATGTTCATCCTGGAGTTCAGTTACTAGTGATGTACCGCAATGAGCTGTTTGGGGCCACTGCTATTTGTCACTTTTATGAATGACTTAGATGAGTGCGTAGAAGGATGGGTTAGTAAATTTGCAGATGACACTAAGGTTGGTGGAGTTGTGGAGTGTTGAAGGATGTTGCAGGTTAGAGAGGGACATAGGTAAGCTACAGAGCTGGGCTGAGAGGTGGCAAATGGAGTTTAAAGCGGAAAAGTATGAGGTGATTCACTTTGGCAGAAGCAACAGGAATAAAGGATTCTTGGCTAATGGAAAGATTCTTTGTAGTGTAGATGAGCAGAGAGATCTGTGTCCATTTACATAGATCCCTGAAAGTTACCACCCGGGTTGGTAGGGTTGTTAAGATGGCATACAGTGTGTTAGCTTTTATTGGTAGAGGGATTGAGTTTCAGAGCCATGAGGTCATGTTGCATCTGTACAAAATTCTGATGCGGTCCCACTTGGAATATTGCGTACAGTTCTGGTCACTACATTATAGGAAGGATGTGGAAGCTTTGGAAAGGTTTCAGAGGAGATTTACTAGGATGTTGCCTGGCATGGAGGGAATGTCTTCCCTCAGGAAAGGCTGAGGGACTTGAGGCTGTTTTCTTTCGAGTGAAGAAGGTTGAGAGGTGACTTAATTGAGACATATTAGACGATCAGAGGGTTAGATAGGGTGGACAGTGACAGCCTTTTTCCTCAGATGGCTTTGGATAGCACGAGGGGACATAGCTTCAAATTGAGGGGCGATACATGTAGGACAGATGTTGGAAGTAGTTTCTTTGCTCAGAGCCTGCAACAGTAGTAGACTTGCCAACTTTAAGGGCATTTAAATGGCATTGGATAATCATATGAATGAAAATGGAATAGTATAGGACAGATAGCCTTCAGATTGGCTTCACAGGTCGTGCAAAATCGAGGGCCGAAGGGCCTGTACTATGCTGTAATATTCTATGTTCTACATCCTTCCTTGGTTGGGGTGCATTAAGGTGAACCTGATATTTCAAGTCAAGTCTGGCAAGCATTGAAGTGCTCATACTTCCTCCCAGTTGTCTTGTAGAAGGTAGTGTAATTCTTGTAATAAAACACAAAGTACACAATACTCATTTGATATTGTTATAGTTTTGTGCTTCTGCTTATCATGCAAACATATTACATTGTATTAGAGTCAGAGATTCATAGTGATGTACATCACGGAAACAGACCCTTCGGTCCAACTCATCCATGCTGACCAGATATCCCAAACGAATCTAGTCCCATCTGCCAGCACCCGGCCCATGTCCCTCCTATTCATATACCCCTCCAGATGCCTTTTAAATGTTGCAATCGTACTAACCCCCACCAATTCTGGCACCTCAGTCCATACGTGTATCACTCTCTGTGTGAAAAAGTTGCCCCTTAGGTCCCTTTTACATCTTCCCCCTCTCACCCTAAACCTATGCCCTGTAATTCTGGAATTCCTCCACCCCCAGGGAAAAGACCTTGTCTATTTATCCTTTTCATGCCCCTCATGGTTTTATAAACCTCTATAAGGTCTCCCTCAGCCTCTGATGCTCCAGGGAAAACAGCCCCAGCTTATTCAACCTCTCCCTATAGCTCAAATCGTCCAACCCTGGAAATATCCTTTTAAATCTTTTCTGAACCCTTTCAAGTTTCACAACATCCTTCAGATAGGAAGGAGACCGTAATTGCACGCAATATTCCAAAAGTGGCCTAACCAATGTCCTGTACAACCGCAACATGACCTCCCAACTCCGGTACTTCCATAGACTAGGCTGAGTTGGGATGGCAGATTTTCTTTCCTAAGCTGCATAAGCAAAGTAAAAACCTCTCTCGATTGCTAATGTTGCCTGCTCAAATTGGGGAATCATAAGCTTCTCTTTGGAATACAAGAACACTGGTAAAAGGAGCTCAACGCACAGAGGGCAAGGGAGCCCTGCTAGAAAAGGGAAGAAATCTCCAGGAGGAAGTGCTATCAATATTAGGATATAACCACTCATTATGTAATGACTGCTGCTGTCCATTTGTTTCGTTCATTTTTGCTCAGTTCACTTCTTCTCATGCCAACATTATTTGGGCACTCGGTTCTTAAATCTGGGTTTTAATAAAGCCCAATTTATGAGCAGGAGTAAGGCATTCTGCCCCTTGAGCCTGTTATTACCATTCAATAAAATCATGGCTGATCTAATTGCTCCACATTCCTGCCTATCCCTGATAACTTTTCATTCTCCTTGCTCATAAAAGATGTTACATACCTCTGCCTTAAGCATATTTAAAGAATCTGCTTCTACCACCTTATGTAGAAGAGCGTTCGAAAGACTTAAGACCCTCTGGTAGAAAGAATTTCTCCTTATTTCTGTCTCAAGTGGGCAACCCCTTATTTTTAAACAGTGACTTCTAGTTCTAGAAATATTCTTTCCTTTATCCAGGCTGTTAGTACGTTTCAAGATTATGGTTCAGTCAAGTCACCCCTCACTCTTCGAGACTGCATTGATTCCAAGCCCAGCTTGTCTAACCTTTCCTCTTAAAAACAATATCACAGTTCCAGATATTAGTCTTATAAACTTTCTCTGAACTGCTTCCAGTGCATTTGTTTCCTTAAATAAGGAGGCCAATACTGTTCGCAATACTCCAGATGGAGTTTTATCATACCCTGTATAACTGAAGTATAATCTTCTCACTTTGTGATGCTTGTTGTACCTGCATACTAACTGTTCACGAAATAGGACATTGACTCATTGAGATCTCTCTGCATCTCAGATGCTCTGCAGTCTCTCATGATTTAGATAATGTGCTTTTTTATTCTTCCTACAAAAATAGTAAGTTACACAGTTGCCACATGGTACTTCATTTCCTGACCTTTGCCCACATATCTAACTAATATATTCTTTTGTCGCCTTTTTATTTCCTTTTCACAAGTTACTGTCGTACCTATTTTTGACATCAGCAAATGTAGCAACAGTATCTTCAGTCCTACATTCAAGTCATTTAAATGAATTGTGAAAGGTTGAGGTCCCAGGACTGATTCCCGTGCTATATTGCTAATTACATCTTCCCAATCAGAAATGGCCCATTTATGCCTAGTTTCCATTTCTTGTTAGCTAGCCAATTTTCTATCCATGCCACAATGTTACCCCCAACATGTCAGCTTTTATCTTACTCAGTAACCTTTGAAAGGACATCTTATCAAACACCATTTGGAAATCTAAGTCCAGTCCATCCAAGGGGATTCGTATCATGTTACTTGTTCAGAAAACACAAAAATTGTTCAGTGATTTCCCTTGCAGAAAAGCACACAAAACCATGTAGACTCCCTGATAGTCTTTAATAATAACTTATAACACTTTCCATATAACAGATGATAAGCTTACAATTCAGTGGTTTCCTGTTTTCTGTCTTGCTCTGTTTTTGAACAAAGCAGTGACATTAGATTGTAAAATATCAACCTTTCCTGAATCTGGGAAATGTTGGAAAATTAAAACAAACACACCCTCATTAGCTCGAGGGTGAAGTCCATCAGGACCGGAGAACTTGTCAACAATCGAAACATATCCCTTTTTTTCCCCCAATTAATTCCCAGCCAGTTTTCTATTCACGATGGGGAACGATTTTCACTAACAAGTGACGCAACTTAAAACAGCAATAGTTTGTAAATATGGTTTATAAAAAAAAGTGGCACTTTTGCCAAAGATAATAGAACTACAAGTATTACACAACAATTTTCCTGTGTTCTCAAAATAGTTTTCTTCAATTTAAAGATTTCAGAATGAAAAGGCCTTGTGTCAGACTCTGTTCACTTTACTTAGGCTTAAAGCCCCCATTGATAACTGCTGAAGAAACTTTTTATTATTGACCTGCATGAAGATAACAGATTGATTCAAGTCCTAAAAAGGAAGGGAGTGCTTATTTTTTGGAGAAATGTGCTACATAAGCAGCACCAAAATAGTCTCTAGTCTGATTTTGATATTCGCTTCTTTGTATATGGGAATTTTTTTCTGTCTTATTTGCAATTTCAAATATGTTTTGACTGATGCACATGTTTAAGAGTCTTTAATGCACAATTGGATAAAGTGGAATTCCAGAAATTAATGAGAAATAAAGTTTACTCAAAGTTTCATTGATTCATGTGGTTTATTGCACAAGGCGCATTTTAGTTTCAGTAAAAATGAGGAGAGGTATTGATATTACCACCTCAAACCTGATCTGCTATTCAGTAACCTTGTGTATTTGCCTTTGCTCATAGCCTTAAGTACCTTTGAATAATAATCTATCAATCTTAATTTTAAAATTAAAAAAAATCTACCTTATGCAGGAGACAATGCCACATTTCTATCACCTTTTGTGAAATGTCTGGCTCCAAATTATACACACTTTCTCTTAATAATAACTTGCCAATCATTGGGAATAATTTCTTTCTATCCCAGTTATAAAATCATAGAAAACTATACAGTACAGAAGAGTCCATTTAGCCCATTGATCTGCACTGCCAAAAATATACCGCTATCTATGCTGGTCCCACTCTCAAGCAGTAGGCCCATTGCCATGTACCCTCCCAGGCAGTGCATTATGGACAACCACTATCCATTAGGTGAAAAAACCTTTCCTTAAGGCACCTGCCACTTGCCTATCACTTGAAAATTAATCCCCCTTGTCGATGACCCTTCAATTAAGGGGAAACAACTGCTTTCACCCTGTCCCATGCCCCTCATAATCTTATGCACCTAGGCAGCTCCTTGGCTCCTCTTCATCGCTGAAATGTTCCATCCCAGGCAACATCCTGGTGAATCTCCTCTGCGCCCCCTCCAGTGCAATCACATCCTTCCTGTAGTGTGAAGACCAGAACTGCACACAGTGATCCAGCTGTGGCCCAATCAAAGTCCTGTACAACTCCAATGTAACCTCCCTGCTCTTATAATCTGTGCCAAAACTGATAAAGGCAAATGTTCCATATGCCTTCTGAATTACCCTGTTAATTTGTCATGTTACCTTGGATCTGTAGACAAGTTCACCAAGATCCCTCTGTTCCTTATGTCCTGCCATTCATTGAGTATTCCGTTATCTTGTTCTTCCTACCAAAGTACATCACCTCACACTTATTGGGGTTAAATTCCATCTGTCACTGATCTACCCATCTGATCAATTTATTCTTCTTTCACCTAACATCTTCCTCATCACTGCCAATAATCCACCCAGTCTTCGTCATCCACAAACTTAGTTATCATTCACCATCTCCCCTCTCCAAACCGCCAGCACCACATTCTCATCTACATCATTTATGAAAAGCACAAACAGTAAGTGACCTGGGTAACCCGCTGATCCCTGTGGTGCACCACCAAATGGGGCTCCCGTAACACAACCACCTTCTACCACCACCATCTGTCTCTTGTCACAAAGCCAGTTTTGGATCCAACTTGCCAAGTTACCCTAGATGCCATGAGCTTAACCTTCTTTATCAGTTTCCCATGAGGGACTTTGTCAGAGGCTTTGTTGAAATTCAAAAGAACTACATCAGCTGCCTATCCTCATCCATGCACTTGGGCACCACCTTGAAAAATTCTACCAAATTTGTCAGGCATGACCTACTGACTTTCCATGATCAAACTTTGCCTCTCTGATAAGATTAATTTTCTTCTTCATGATTCTCTCCATTAATTTCTGTACCACTGATATTAATCTCACTGGTCTGTTGTTGGCTGACCTATCTTTTAACCCTCCTTGTCCTCCAGTCCTCTGGTTCCTCCCCTGTGGCTAGCGATGGTTTAAAAATTTAGGTCAGGGCCTCTGTAATTTCTTTCCTTATTTCTGAGCAGTCTGGAATATTTTTCATCTAGACCTGCCTATCTGCTACTACCTACTGAAGAACTTCACAGTCCATCTTCTCAAATTCTGTACTTGTATCCTCTTTCTCTTGAGTAAAGACAGATGTGAAGTACTCATTTAACACTCCACCAGTGTTCTCCAGATTCATGCACAATCTTTCCCTGGTTTTTCTCTTCCCCATGATATAGTTGTAGAGTTTTTTTGGGATTTTTCCTAATCTTGCCTGCCAGTGTTTTCTCATGCTCCTTTCTTGGGCTCCTACTTGCTTTCTTGAGCTCCCCCTGCACTTTCTGTACTCCGATTGGGTCTTTGTTGTTTTGCTCTCTTTGTACTTGTAATACAAATTCAAATTCAAATTCAAATACAAATACATGGGCGGCATGGTGGCACAGCGGTTAGCACTGCTGCCTCACATTGCCAGAGACCCGGGTTCAATTCTCGCCTCAGGCGACTGTGTGGAGTTTGCACATTCTCCCCGTGTCCGTGAGGGTTTGCTCCAGTTTCCTCCCACAGTCCAAAAAAAAATGTGCAAGTTAGGTGAATTGGCCATGCTAAATTGCCCATAGCGTCCAGGCTCAGTGGATTAGAGTGTGGGGGGTGGGTCTGGGTGGATGCTGTTGTGGGCGGCATGGTGGCACAGTGGTTAGCACTGTTGCCTCACAGCGCTAGAGACCTGGGTTCAATTCCCGACTCAGGTGACTGACTGTGTGGAGTTTGCACATTCTCCCTGTGTCTGCGTGGATTTCCTCCGGGTGCTCTGGTTTCCTCCCACAATCCAAAAAATGTGCAGGTTAGGCGAATTGGCCATGCTAAATTGCCTGTAGTGTTAGGTGAAGGGGTAAATGGAGGGAATGGGTCTGGGTGGGTTACGCTTCAGTGGGTCGGTGTGGACTTGTTGGGCCGAAGGGCCTGTTTCCACACTGTAAGTAATCTAATAGTGGGCGGCACGGTGGCACAGTGGTTAGCACTGCTGCCTCACAGGGCCAGAGACCCGGGTTTAATTCCCGACTCAGGCGACTGACTGTGAGGAGTTTGCACATTCTCCCCGTGTCTGCCTGGGTTTCCTCCGGGTGCTCCGGTTTCCTCCCACAGTCCAAAGATGTGCAGGTCAGGTGAATTGGCCATGCTAAATTGCCCGTAGTGTTAGGTAAAAGGGGTCAATGTAGGGGAATGGGTGGGTTGCGCTTCGGCGAGTCGGTGTGGACTTGTTGGGCCGAAGGGCCTGTTTCCACACTGTAAGTAATCTAATCTAAAAAAAAGTAATACAAATTTATTTCAATCCTGAATATTCCTAGACCTCTAGGATTGTCTGGGCTTGTTACTACTACATATCACACTGTAGGGGACATATTGGGCTTAATTTCCCCCAGTACCTTTGTGAATGGTTCTCTCTGTTCCCATTCAAGTAGCTATTCTCTGTCTGCTTTGGCCAGATCCTGACTCAGTTTAATAAAAAAAACTGAAAGAACTGTGGATGCTGTAAATCAGAAACAACAGTAGGAATTGCTGGAAAAGCTCAGCAGGTCTGGCAGTATCTGTGGAGAGAAATCAGAGTTAATGTTTCAGGTCAAATGACCCTTGTTCACAATCCCTCTGGTTTACAAAGATTAGAGTGTGGGAGGTGGGTCTGGGTGGATGCTGTTGTGGGCGGCATGGTGGCACAGTGGTTAGCACTGTTGCCTCACAGCGCTAGAGACCTGGGTTCAATTCCTGACTCGGGCGACTGACTGTGTGGAGTTTCCCTTGACAGAGAATCCAAAAACCAGGGGTCATAGATTCAAGCTAATGGCAGAAGGATTAGAGGGAATGCGAGGAAAGACTTTTTTTTACACAGAGGGTGGTGGATGTCTGGAATTAGCAAACTGAATGGTGGTTGAGGCAGAGACCTTAAGCTTATTCAAAAGTTCCCTGGATCTGCACCTTAGGTGCTGTTAACTATAGGACTGTGGATTGTGTGTGGGAAAATGAGATTAGAAAGAGCATCTGAGTGTCTTTGGGTTGGCATGGACAAGATGGGTCAAATGCCAGGCTATGACCATCACCAATAAAAGACAGTCTAACCACCACTCCTTGGCATTCAACCACATTACCATCAGTGATTCCCCTACTATCAACATCCTCGCGGTTAACATTGCCCAGAAACTGAACTGGACTCACCACATAAACACAGTGGCTGCAAGAGCAGGTCTGAAGTTAGGAATACTGCAGCGAGTAACCCACCTCCTGACTCCTCAAAGCCTGTTCACCATCTACAAGATACAAATCAGGAATGTGATGGAACACTCCCAACTTACCTGGATGAGTGCAGCCCTAACGACACTCAAGAAGCTTGACACCTGCCTGTCCACCTAACTTCTTATCATTGGCAAACTTCGGCAGAATGCCCCCAGTTCCTTCATCCAGATCATTAATATAAAAAGTGAACTGATGCAATGTTATTCATAACGTCAGAACATCTATGTTTTTTAGCCAATTAAGTTTTTTGAAGTTTTCAGTTTAGCCACTATTGAAGTGTAGTGAAATATGTAACCCAATTGAAGGTCAGCATGGTCTCACATGGAGCAGTGTAATCGTGACTTGGATGAAATGTTTTAGTCATGTGGGCAAGCCATTGTTTGACATTTCGCTCTAGTGAAAGGAAGTTATTCTTTGCATAGGTGAAGACAGTGCTCACTAATTCTTAGTTAAGCATTATGTCACAATTTCTCCATTTCACTGTTCATATGAGCCAGCATTTCCAGGAAGTTAAGTTGTGGGTTGCTGTGGGTTGTGCATTCATGTGTGTGCATGATTACTGTTTGCCTGACTACGTCAATGAAGAGCTGATTCAGGTTTTATGCACAGAGGTCGGAATATGTGAGAGTGCACATGAATGTGCGTGCTCTTAAAATGTGCATGTGTGTGAACACTATATATTGCATATTGCATAAAAAAAATGAAATGAACATCATATTAATTACATCATTATGTTAACATAAATCTTTTAGATCTGAAAATGATATGTTAAATTTGCCTGTGCAAGTCAATTAGACCATGCTTCCTTCTGTGCCTCATTTGTTCTTTGGCTTGAGAATGTGCATTTCCAGAAAGGGCTGTTTCTATTTTGGATTTCCAGCACCCTCAGTACTTTGATTTTATAAGGATTGTATATCTATTGGTGCCACAGTTGCATATATTCAACCAGTGCTGAGCACTTTGAAGAATGAGCTTGTTTGTTGGCAGTGATATTGTCTATCTTTTCATATTAATTCATGAAACTTTGGGTGGATTATTGACTTCCACAGAATCCTGTCATCCACTGTTCTGACCAGCTTCTTCTAATGGATAAAAACCTAAAGAACTGCAGAAGCTGGAAATCAGAAAAAAAAGCAGAAATTGCTGGAAAAGTTTGGCAGCATCTATGGAGAGAAATCAGGGTCCAGTGACCCTTCCTCTGTACTCTAGCTTTCTCAGCATCGTCAGTCTGTTTGATTCCTTGAATTACGCAGGGCCATCAGATTGAAGCTTTGTGAGTTCTTCTCCTCTTCAAAATTGCACTGAGGTTTTCCAAAGTCTTTTACTTTGTACCCTCCATCGTGGACAGATTCTTGAAAGTGCTTTATGGTCTGAGAAAGATACACTTAATGTTTTAATGGGTATTTCAAAATAAAGTCTTGATTAAACCAGTATGTATAAAATGCTTTAATGCTATTCATCTGTCATTAATTTCTGGTGCATTGGTAGATACCTGTATCCTTGACCAGTCAGGTCCTTGCATCATTTTCCTTATCTCACTTTAAGCTGAACCCTATGACAGATTTTATAATACTTTTCCATCTCATCCCTCAATAAATTTCAGAGGTTTTGTTGGTCGTATTGATATGTTGTAATTTATTTGTTGTTTTCCTGTGGCTTCTTAATGATCTGTTCATAATGACAATCCAGTTTAAGTGGTCTATTTTCTTACTGGACTATTGTGTCAGAGAGTCGTACATTAAAATAATATTTTCTGTTCCATGCATTAATTAACTTTTTAATTTTAGCAAATCTCAGAAATGGGCAAAGTTAACTGAAGATCCTAACACAGCTTTGTAGTTTTTCCTTAACTATCTATCCAGATTTATAGGGAACTCATAGAATCCCAACAGTGTGGAAACATTCAGCCCAAAAAGTCCATACTGACCCTCCGAAGAGCATCCCACCCAGGCCCATTTCCCTATATTTCCCCTACTAAGGCATCTAAACTAAATATCCTTGAATACTATGGGCAATTTAGCATGGCCAGTTCTCCTAATCTGCAAATCTTTGGACAGTGGAAGGAAACTAGAGCACCCGGAGGAAAACCCACTCAGACACAGGGAGAATGTGCAAACTCCACACAGTCGCCCGAGGCTGGAATCTAATCTGGGTCTGTAATGCTATGAGGCAGCAGTATTAGCCACTGAGCTGCCGTGCCGCCCCATGAAAGAATCATAGAACCCCTACAGTGTGGAAACAGGCCATTTGGCCCAACAATCCACACCAATCCTCCGAAGAGTAACCCAGACCCATTCCTCTACCCTATTACATTATAATTACCCCTGACGAATGCAGGTAATCCGCACATCCTGAACACTATGGGAAATTTAGCATGACCAATTCACCTAACCTACACATCTTTGGATTTGAAGGGAAACTGGAGCACCTAGAGGAAACCCACGCAGACATGGGGAGAACATGCAAACTCCACACAGACAGTTGCCTGAGGCTGGAATTGAATCTGGGTCCCTGGTGCTGTGAGGCAGCAGTGCTAACCACTGAGCAACTGTGCTGAGGAACTCTTGATGAAAAGCTCCTTTTTTGGAGGGGCTGTACAAAGTTACCATAACTATAGAATTATCATTCGACTGATTAATTTCAAGAGAAATATAACCTTAAGAAGTTTCCAGTGAAATTAAATTTACAACACAGATCAGTTATTGTATCTCTTTTTCATATTGGTAATTTCTAAGAGTTGCTACATACACACTAATGGTATGGTATTCTAGCGAAAGCATGTTCAAAAGGGACTAATTTCCTTTACTGCCGTCCTAAGTGTTTCCTGCATTCCTTCTCTTTGGGACCAGTAGAATATATATTGAAAAGCAATTTGCATACAAAGATTTTCTTTTTAATTCATTCGTGTGATTTTCGGTCAGCATTTACTGCCCATCTCTAATTGTCCGGACAGCAGTTAAGAATCAACCACATTGCTGTGGGTCTGAAATTATCAGTAAGCCAGACCAGGTAAGGACAGCGGTTTACTTCCCTAAAGGACAGTGAATCAGATAGGTTTTTTTGACAATCCACAACGGTTTCATGGTCATCGTTAAGACTGTTTGTTCTAGAACAAAAATCAGTACAACACAGGAGCAGGCCCTTCGGCCCTCCAAGGCTGCACTGACACATTTTGCCCTTCCATATTAAAACTGTCTTCCCTGACAGGATTCGTATCTCTCTGTTCCTTTCTTATTCATTAATTTGTCAAGGTGCTTCTTGAATGCTGTTATCGTGCTTGCTTCCACCATCTTCTCTGGTAGCGGGTTCCGGGCACTCACCACCCTTTGTGTGAAAAATGTGCCTTGCACATCTCTTTTACACTTCCACCCCCGTACCTTAAACCTGTCACCCTAGTAATTCACCCCTCAATCCTGGGAAAAGCTGCATACTTTCCACTCTATCTGTGCCATTCGCAATCTCATGAAGATCTATTAGGTCCTCCTTCAACTACCTGCATTCCAGTGCAAATAGCTTAGTCGATCTCACCTTTCTTCATTGCTAAATTCCCTGTAACAGGTAACATCCTGGTAAACCTTTTCTGTACCCTCTCCAAAACATCCACGTCCTTCTGGTAGCATGGTGACCAGACTGTATACAAAATTAGAACTGTGGCCTAACTAAAGTTCTATAAAGCTGCAGCATGATGTTTCTATTTTTATACTCAGTGCCCCCTTCCAATGAAGGCAAACATGGCATTGGCCTTTTTTTTTAACTACCTTACTTACCTGCACTGTCACCTTCAGTGATCTGTGGACCTGCATACTCAGATCTCTCTGCTGTTACGACACAGGGTAAACCTCTGCTAACTTAAACCAGCATCACAGAAGAGATTCACCCTGTGCTGTAATCTGTTAAAATTTGAGAGGTAAAGAACTATCCCAGAAGTCACTATTTAAAGTAAAAACTAACAACTTATTTGTTATGTCCAACAGAGAATATTAAAACCAACAACTATTTACAACTACATTCTCTTAAACCTATCTTTTAACTCCCACTCTACAATATTAGTCTGATAAAAAATCCTGATTTAGATTTTTAAAAAATTTAGCTTTCAAAACCAGTCACCTGTCCATGCTTTTCTTTGTATCCTCCTCTGCAGATTTTCCTCTGTTATCGTTTTGATGTTCTGCTGTGCAAACTTTGTATAGACAGGACCCTTTCAGAGACCTGTTCTGTTGGCAGTCTATACTTGATGGCATGGCAGTTCTCTGCTTAACTATTCAAAATGTCCAGTTTTATACCCCATAAATTGGATCATTTCATTGGTTATCAAAATAGTAAATTTCAATTTGATTGGATTCTGGTATCTTGGGGCATAATTCAAACTGATTGGCCAAATTTGAATTAATGTTTTTTTTTGTTTCATGGCAACCCAGATGCTGCTAGCTGTTTCTACCAAGAGTTATATTGTTGCCTTGATCTGGACTCTCTGTGCTTGTCCTTGCTAGCTTTTCAACTCTCTTAAAGGTACAGTACCTCTACACCTTCATAACACTGCATATCAATATTCGAAAGGAATTCTGCCATTCACTGTATAATTTCCACCTGTACTTGACCTTTCAAAATGCATCACCTCACATTTTTCTGGATTAAACTCCATTTGCCATTTTTCTGCCCATGCCTCCAACTAATCGATATCCTGCAGTATCTTCTGACAATCCTCCACATTATCCACAACTCCTCCAAATTTTGTATTGTCTGCAAACTTTCTGATTAGACCATCTATGTTTTCCTCTAAATCATTTATGTAGATCATGAATAGCAGAGGTCCTAACATGATCCCTGTGCAATACCACTAGTTTCCTATGGACTAGGCCAGATCCCCTCAAAATATTTTAAGAAGGTAGCCTCGGCCCTCACTTCTCCTTATTTTAAAAGCAGATGTGAAGTGGATTTTCCTGGTGTGATGCAGCTGGTCAAACCACACTGAGCAAAACAGCATTTATTTAAACACGACAGTTGAAACATGAAAAAAAGAAAATGGAATTTAGAAGAGATTAACTGTTAGCAAACTCAACTGACCTGACATGGTACTTAACTAAGTAGCGGTTATAATTCCTGCACATCCCATAAACACACCCCTTGGAAAAAGGTAAATTCAAAAACGGGTTCTTATAGGCAGGGAGCGATTTCAGAGAGAAAAGTCAGCTAGGGATCATCTGCTGAAGCATGGAACTTTTTTGCATTGTAGCAGCTTCTGTGACTGCTACAACTTAACCAAATTAGAAAAGTCCTCAACTGGAAGAACTGGCCACTCCCCTGTCATCGTTAAAGTAGATATTTCCAGACATTTTGATACCTCTTTTATTACCTCACTTGAAAAAACTCCAAGGACAAAATAACCTTGTTAAAGTGACAGTATTGTCACAAGTTACAGCCTTTCATTCTGAAAAGCATCCTTACACCGCTACCATCTGTCTGCTTTGACTTGAGCTATTTCTGTATCCAGCTTGCCAGCTCACCTCTGATACCATATGATTTCACGTTTTGTACCAGTTTGCCTTGAGGGACCTTGTCAAAGGCTTTACTGAAGTTCATGTGGACAATATTAACTGTGTTTCCCTCATCAATCATCTTTGTCACCTCCTTAAAAAACTTGATCAAATTAGTGAGGCATGGCCTTCCCTGCACAAAACCATGCTGCTTATCGCTAATCAGATCATTTGCTTATAGATCTTGTCCCTGAGATTATTTTCCAATAATTTCCCTACCACTGACATGATGCTCACAGGTCTGTAACTTCCTGGATTATCCCTGTGATCCTTCTTAAACAATGGGACAACATTAGTTGTTCTCAGTCTTCTGGGACCTCACCTGTAGCCAAAGAGGATACAAAGATGTCTGTCAACGCTCCAGCGGTGTCTGTCAATGCTCCAGCAATTTGTTTTCTTGCATCCCTCGATATTCTGGGATAGATCCCATCAGGACCCAGGGATTTATCTAAATACTTTTTAAGACACATAGCACTTCTTCCTTTTCAATAGCAACTTGGCTTAGCAATTCGACACTCCCCTGAGATCATTCTCTGCCAATTTCTTCTCTTTGATGAATACAAAGTACTTGTTTAAGACCTCACCTACCTCTTTTGGTTCCATATATACATTCCCTCTTTTGTTCTTGAGTAGGCCAACCCTTTCCCTGGTTAGATTTTTATTGAATTCAAACTTCTTAATCTGCCATGGTGGGATTCAAACCCAAGTACCCAGAACATTATTTGAGTTTTGGGATTAATAGTCTAGAGATAATACCACTCTACCCTACGAGATTAGTAACGTTTAGCTTCACTAAATAAAATCTCACTATAACTTGCTTTGTGCTGTTAAGTAGTTACTTAGGTTATTTGAATTAGTAAAGTGCAGACAAATGCCTTGTACCAGGTATAAGGAAAAGTTAAAATTTCAGTTTACCGTTGACTGGAGAGGAAGTGCAAAATTAAAATTCGCCAATATGCCCAAATGTTAAGTTAACAACTTTTTGGGTATGAGATTTATGTTGCAAAGGGGTGAATGGCTCATTTCTTAAAACTACATTTTAGACAGAATTACGTTTCATTTTTTTCTTCTGAATTTCTGTGATTAGAACTCAGTATGTATTTTTTGGTAGTGTACATCTCTAATATCATTACTGTCTGCATCCTGACTGCTCTCAGTGAAATGATTCATTTTACCTAAGAACCACTTTCACTTCTGGCCAAGTAACCAGTTTCTATGGCAGTGGTTGAAGAAGGAATTTCCATTATTTCTATGGTTTATTTAACTTTATGTGAAAAGTTATGACATAAAGTCCATAATGTCACATGTCAATTGAAATTTTATGAGAATTGTTTTGTATTTAAAATAACTTTCCGATGATAAGTGTGGAAAAGTAAAATCTGCAAGAATAATAAAATTTCTGGATTATACATCACATTTCTGCTTTCAATATATGCACAGTTTTATGATCCTTGTAGAGACCAGTAACACTTAAAAAAGATTTGAAATTTCATTGATGCGAAAGAATAATCAGTAAAGATTTTGTGTTTTAAACATTTACTTTAACATATAATTAAAACAAAATGCTCAACATAAGTACAGCTTTTTTTTTAGACAGTTTATGCTTTACCTATGGAAAGTGACATTCCTGTTGTCTAGTTCTCCCCCAAAACATGGTTTGATAGTCCTTTAACAAAGCTAAATAATTGCTCCCAGTTTCCAATGAGTTTCCATATGTCTGTTTTGCCCAGTAGTAGCAGAGTGACTGAGAAAAACACCTGTAGACAGTTTGTTGTGTCTCCCTTAAATCCACCATCGGCCCAAAAGCCTGTTCGGATGACTTTTCTTCCCTCTGGTACAGCTGAAAATGATTGGGCCTAGAACACTGCCCAGAGGTACTCCTGCAACACCATGCTGCTGCTGAGATAATTGACCTTCAACAGCCACGACCATCTCCCTTTGAACAAATTTTCTGGAATCTTTAAATGGCTGAAAACTGTCTCCCATCTGTGTTTGGCTGTTGTAGCTTGCGAAGGCAAGCAGCCTTTTCTCTCTGATCATGTAGAATATCTGCGATGATATTATTGATGTACTGGATGTAGGTTTGCTCGCTGAGCTGAGAGGTTCATTTCCAGACGTTTCATCACCCTACTAGGTAACATCTTCAGTGGGCCTTAGGTGACGCAGTGTACATGATTCCTGCTTTCTATTTATATGTTTGGATTTTTTATTGATATGTCAGGAAGTATGTAACCTGTGGTCAAAAATAGCTTCTTCTGCCCTCTTTTCTCATGACACATCAACCATGCAGTTAATCTAGGTAGAAATGCTGATTAGCAATTTTTGATCACAATTTGTTTAGAAGTGACTGGACAGCTTGCAGTGTTATTGTTCACAACTTGCTAACAACGTCTTCCTGGGCTGCTGGATGTCACAAATTTTAGTTGTGGTAAACTTAGAGACTGTCTCCTTGCATCATCTTCGAATTAAAATAATATGAAACTTCCAATAATACCTAACATTTAAGCTATGCATGCTTTTGTCAGGTAGACTGTAGAATAGTTCATATGACTGTCTTCATTCACTCAAAATTTAAAGCCATGACCCCAAATTATAATAATCTCATAAATGTCATGATTGTTCAAAAGTTGGCTTATATTTCTGCGAGATATTTCTGTTCCATAATTGGCACATGAAAGTTGCAGTTCTTTGTGCAGTGTAGTTTTCAAATGAGCAAGAACTTCTTTTTGATTAGTTGTGCCTGGATTCTTAAAGTCTTTAAATGTTACTGATTCAAGGAGAATTAAATTGCAGTGACACTATTTCCTCCTTTTTCTGCGTTAGTTAGTGCCTCCAGTTTATAGCGTAGAAATTCTTTAGTTTTTTGAGATTCTCTGAAAATATTGATTGATTACCCTGTGCTCAAAAGAATGTCCATTTACAGTGATGAAAGTGAAGTGGACTATTTAGAGCAATTTGGGGTAGGCAACGAATGATTGCCTTGTCGATTTTTAAGAAAGTTTTGAGGGTGCTGCAAATTGATTCAGTTTGCATCTTTACGTATTTAGTTTTAAAGACATTGCATCATTGGCAATAAATTCTCAGCTTACATAGTACAGGTTCGAAGTAAGGAAGTTTAAACCAAAAAAAAGAACTGAAATTAGTTAGGATGCATGTTTTGGGTTGGAATGAGGGTAAATTTTATATTTATACATGCAATGAATGCAGGAATGAAAATTGGTGAGTCGCTGGGTGAGCGTTTGTTCAGCCATGAGTAACCTGCCTTTAACAAATGAAAAGAAATGGTGGTAAGTACGGTATGATGTGACTGGAATCAGTGCTAGCATTTAACTCATTTCTTGAATTGGCAATTGTGCATCTGGCATATATTTGTCATTTTGGATCTGAAACTGTTAGACTACAGGGTTTGTCTTGACATGTCAGGCAAAAAAAAAGTGGCAGTTTGCTGAAATGAAGTCTTACCTACTAAATTAGAAATGAGGAACTTGCATTCAGAGAGTGTACATCATCACGAGGGAATATTGAAAGTTTCACAACCAGTGGTGACTCTGTGGTTAGCACTGCTGCCCCACAATGCCAGAGACCAGGGTTCAATTCCATCCTTGGGCAACTGTCTGTGTGGAGCTTGCACAGTCTCCCCAGATCTGTATGTGTTTCATCTGGGTGTTCCAGTTTCTCCCCCCCAGTCCAAAGATGTGCGTATTAGGATGGATTGCCCATGCTAAATTGCCCATAGTGTCCAGGGATTGGCCCTCAGGAAGTGCAGGGTTACAGGATTAGGGTGAGGGATGGGATGCTCTTTGGAGGGTTAGTTTGGACTTGATGGGCCGAATGGCCTGCTTCCACACTGTAGGGATTCTATGAACAAGTTCTGTTATTGCATTACTGAAAAAATAAAGTAAATGTTAGCAAATATAAAGCAAATTTATTTAGGAGATAACCATCTAATGAAAAAAAAATTAGGATAATGCAGAGTACTAATTGTTCTGTTTATTCTGAAAGCTAATATTGGTGAAGAAACAGTTAGTATCAAACCAAAGAATGACTCCAAAGGTTCTTCAGCCAGTGCTTATGTATTAATTTTCTTTATCATTACATATTGCTAGAAATAATGCAATATGACAGCACAAATTTGAGAAGAACTACCAAATGAAACAATGAAGTTGGCTAATTTCAATGAGGCTTGCATGATTATTCTACCAAATAGGCCCTCCTTTCATTCTGGAACCTCATCATACATTGCAGATCTCACCCGTGTACTGAAATTTCCATGCATGAGAACAGGAGAAAGTGAGGACTGCAGATGCTGGAGATCGGAGCTGAAAAATGTGTTGCTGGAAAAGCGTAGCAGGCCAGGCAGCATCCAAGGAGCAGGAGAATTGACATTTCGGGCATAAGCCCTTCTTCAGGAATGAGGAAGCAGGCTAAGATAAAAGGCAGGGAGGAGGGATTTGGGGGAGGGGTGTTGGGAATGCGATAGGTGGAAGGAGGTTAAGGTGAGGGTGATAGGCCGGAGAGGGGGTGGGGGTGGAGAGGTCGGGGAGAAGATTGCAGGTCAAGAAGGTTCTTGACCTGCAATCTTCTTCCCGACCTCTCCAGCCTATCACCCTCACCTTAACCTCCTTCCATCTATCGCATTCCCAATGCCCCTCCCCCAAGTCCCTCCTCCCTGCCTTTTAGCCTGCTTGGCACACCTTCCTCATTCCTGAAGAAGGACTTATGCCTGAAACGTCGATTCTCCTGCTCCTTGGATGCTGCCTGACCTGCTGCGCTTTTCCAGCAACACATTTTTCATGCATGAGAACAGGTTTTTTTTATTTGTGGAGAAAGTAGCAGAGTTAACATTTCAAGTCCAATATGATTGTTCTTTGGGTTATGAAGAAACCATATTGGATTCAAAACTTCAGCTCTCTTTTCCTCTATCAGTAGATGTTGAGATTTTCCTGGAATTCCTTTATTCACTTTTATCTTCGTATTTGTGAATGAGAGAGACAAAGGGTAATGAATATACACTGGGTTTTCATACTTCATACTGTTTCTCTGGAATTACACGATAGAATCAGAAACTAATGAGTATTGGTGCGAAAAAGAAAATAATTTCCTTGTTCGAACTTTTCAGACAGTACATGCTATTTACTGAGATTGAACATTACTGATGTTGTGAATGGAGATGTTTTTGATGTTGCTAAGGAGGACTAATGTTTACTTTGAACTTGGTTAATAGCAGAGATTATTGGAAGCAGTCAGCCAGGTCTGGACCATGGCAAATTACCATCTGATTAGCCATTGATCATTGAAGACATGACAAGAAAAGACTTCTCTCTGGAAGTGGGTGGGAGATTGTTTTTTTCATTTTAACTAACTCTCAACAGAAGTTTCTAGGAACAATAAACAAGTGAATAAACTATCTCTGTTTTAAGATACCATAAACCGAACGTAGTCAGAGAGTTAAGCACTATCTTTTTTGAAATGGGTGACTAGGACTGAAGTTAACAAAAGAGAACAATATTACCTGCAGCTAATGAAAATTGTGCAAAGTATCAAAAAAAATGCTCTTACACGTATTACATTTAAAAACTGAGAGGCTGTTACTTTGAGCATTAGTGTATATTAAGAATGCCTTTACCTTCAGGCAGAGACTTTGTTACCTTGTGGTCAAGACATATTAGAGTTACGCTGAATCCAAACCATTGTAAGCATCAACATTCATACTTTGAGTCTAGATTATCATTCAAATTGTCATGTGCGATCTAATTTTATGAATATTGTGTTTGAAAGATATTAAAATTTTGAATGTAGAATGTTACAAAATGTTGCACTTTGACAAATGTGCAAAAGTGCTTTGGAGTATCCTAAGAGTGTAAAAAACAGTGCTTGTATAAAAGCAATTTGTCTTCTTTTAACTAAAGTAAGAATTGCTGGAAAATCTCAGCCGGTCTGGCAGCATCTGTGGAAAGAAATCAGAGTTAATGTTTTGGGTCCAGTGACCCTTCCTCAGAACTTTTCTGAAGAAGGGTCACTGGACCCAAAACATTAACTCTGATTTCTCTTCACAGATGCTGCTAGACTGGCTAAGATTTTCGAGCAATTTCAGTTTTTGTTTCAGATTTCCAGAATCTGTAGTTGTTTCAGTCTTTTGTCTTTTTCTTTTAATACATTTTACATTTTATCGTATAATGTTCTTGCCAACAACAGCATTGTTCTTTCTACAAAACAATAAGAATGTGAAGTAATGTACCTTACTGTATGTTTTGTGGCTTCAGATTCACTACTTGGTTGAAACAAGGTAAGTTGAGCCATATTTTCAAAGTTTGAAAAGGGCAGAGAAATTGAAATCTCAAATTCCAGTGGAAAGTCACACAAGCTTACATCAGGACAAAGTCCACAGAAGTCTGGGAACCTGCCTGCTCTCTCTGATGCTGCTGTAGATATAACATTCTAGGCTTTGAGGTAGTTAAATGTGGTAGGTGTGCATTCAGGGCATCAGCATCCTTCTTGGAACTAGTTTGTGCAGGAGGTGGCTGTTATGGATCAAGACAAGGTGCATCATTTGTTCTTAGTGAAACTCTTTTAATATTGCATGGTATACTGAAAGAAAAAAGTCAATCACCATGCATCATAGTAAGCAGGGTTAATTTTTCATGTTTTATTTATCTCAGAGTATTTTAAAAATAAACCTACTTTTCTTTTTAGACCCTGTGTTTTGGTATTATGTGAAAGAACATCTGAATAAACATGAATTGCAACGATACTACTCTTTAAAGAATATTACTACAGATATTGGACGTGGCAGAGCCTGGCTTCGATCTGCACTCAATGAGCATTCACTTGAACGTTATATGCATATGCTTCTTGGTGATGCAAATCTTTTAAGGTAACAAATGGTTGAAAAATTGTTGCTTTTAACTTGTGTAGCCTCTGAAATTTGATATCCTTTCTAGTGTCTGTTAGCTGTTATGATATCGTCGTCCCATTTCCTCCCTCAGTCGAAGCAAAATGTTCAGCGTCACAGTGTAGTTTTACCTTCTTCATCTTTATTCTGGGCCCTGGAGGGAGAGGGAACAATTGCCAGTGTGTGCAGGGACATGAATTCTCGGTCTTCTCTCTCGAACAGCAGTTTCTTAATGAATTAACTAGTCATTTTACAGGGAAGAGCATCCAGATAAGACCACATACATATTGATTGGGTGACCGTTACAATCAACGAATGGCAATAGTAAAGATTAAGCCATCTGCTGTTACACAATGAATGTTTTTAACCTTAATTGGTTTCAAATAATGAATACTTTTCACCTTGTTAAACTGACCTTACGTACTGAATGCTTCCAATATTGTTAAATGGTTCGACATAATTTTCCATTTTTTAACCTATTACCCTTGCCTCCTGCACCCCATTGTTAACTGCAAGTTCTTATCTGTTCTAAGTCATGCTCAACTGAACCTCTTAATTCACAAAACTCAAAACTTAACTAGCTCCCTACCTGCTCCTACCCGAAACACATTCTCAATGGGTTGTTACATTATTCTGGCAATAGTGCTGAAAAACTGTGCTCCAGAAATAGCTGCGCCCTTAGTCAAGATGTTCCAGTGCAGCTAGACCATCTGACAACTACCCACCAATGTGGAAAATTGCCCAGGTATGTCCTCCGCATAAAAAGCCAGACAAATCCAACCCAGTCTGTTTATTTTGCTTCATCAATATGGATTGGAGGAGGCTGCATCTTAGGGTTGATGACTTGGCGCTCGCTCATTTCACGCTCACTTGGATGCTCACAGCATTCATGCCTTGCTTTACAATTCCAATTACCGCAATAAGACAACCAGGCAACTTGCCTTGCTGGCAGCAGTCCTCTGTCAAGGCAACATATTGTTCTGGGAATGGTGCATGGTAAGATGAGAACAGAATTAGATGACGGGGTCCAAATGGAATGAAGGGCTTATGCCCGAAACATCGATTGTCCTGCTCCTCAGGTGCTGCCTGACCTGCTGTGCTTTTCCAGCACCACACTCTTGACTCTGATCTCCAGCATCTGCAGTCCTCACTTTCTCCAAATGGGATGGGGTGGCAGTTGATCAAGGAAGTTTGGTAAAATACAGCAAGAAATTTCACAAGGCCTCATGACGAAAAGGTTTCCAGAAAAAGTTGATGCAACTGTCATTTAACTAAAAAAGTACAATATTCAGTCCATTCTATCTGTGTTCCAATTTGAAGTTGCATGAGGTCTTTTAAAATAATTTTGTGCTTGTTTGATTGTGTAGATAGACAGTTTCCAATCTTTGTAAATTTACCTTTTAAAGAAAGTCAGTTTACAAAGTGGGTTCAGCATTTGGCTTTGTGCTACCTGTCTTCAGCCATCCTCATTGCTCCTCACTTGTTGGAAAATGTAACTCCAGTTGTGCTTAGCCAGACAGACAAGTATTGAAACTTGTATTTGGGAAACTATGGATATTTGAATTAAAGTTTGTTCATAAAAATACTACTTCGGATTGTTGCAATTCTGTTAATATGTATTTTTGTTAAGTTGCTTGAAATCACTGACTCTGCTATTGGGAATTATTTTTGAAGATATATTTTTGTCTCTTAACTATTTGTTTCCATGGTATTAATTATCTTATACATGTATAATGTGTAGCTATGTCAAAGCTGTTTCTTGTAAAATGTTGCAAAGTTATTATTTTACCGTCCGTAATCAGGTGTTTGAAGTGTCATGTTGGCTCTCGTGGGTGATGTGTTTTGGTTTGTTTATCAGAAGAATACCTGATTCTGATTGAACGGCTGTGGAACTTAAAACCTATTTCGTATAAGTATTGCATGGCACTGAAAGCAGATTATGATTTAAAATTCCACTTTATTGCGATGTTTTGTATCTTATGAACATAGGAATAATTTTTTGTGAATCATGTAATTTTTAGTATCTTCTATGAAGACTGGTCCTTTATGAGAGAGGAAGAGCGTGCTAGCATGCTACCTACGATGGCAGCAGGTAAGATATGCTATCCGTACCTGTTTTCTAGTGGCTGTGCCTATAATATTTTTGTGCCTATGATATTCACAAACAAAAGTAAATTTGTTTTGCAAGTTGTATACCTGGAGCTTCAACACATTATGCAAGTATTAGGCTGTATTGGGAGCTACAGAATGGTGTATGAAGACTTTATTTTCGGTGCAGTGAGCTTTGAGCACTCCCCAGAATTCAACAGATAAGAGTATTCACACATGCATTTGTTTCTTGATGTTCAGATTGCATGCAGGACTTCTTTTTAATTACTTGTCTTAGCAATTTTGGTAGCATGGCAGTCTGAAGGCTTATTGTGACAGACTGAGGAATACTTCATATGTTTGAATTTGGGCTATGAAATAATGTTGTATTTATAATGTTTAACTTGTAAAATTTAGGCTATAAAAATAACTGTTAATTTACATCCCCTGTAATTTATAAGAATAAGTGTAAAACACTGATGGACCATCACATTAAAGATTTAGCTCAGTGAATTGAGATCTATATGTTGCCTATTTTACCCTTCCTTCTGACTCTCCTTAATGGGTATTTCTCAAGTTGTAGCCATGTTTTACTTGGTACTAGTTCAGATATCTTTCTGATTTGATTTAGATCTAACCTCTTTCACAAGTCAGTGAAGAAGTTGTTGGTTACCGACAGTACCTTCCATGCTTTTGAGAGCATAACATCAATCCTTGTATCATCTCTCCAAAATATTATCTTGTCATATCACTGCTGGAACATTGGACTCTTGTAGAATGAGCAAAATTTTTATTAAATGTTTTGTTAAAGTTGGATTTCCTAATATTGCTATGTTCTGGGATGTGTGATCACTTGACTCGTATGATTAGAGAAAGTTAAATTAACCTAATCTTATCAGCTGTATTGTTGTAATGATACAGTTGATATCAATATCTTTGTTCTAGGGTGGAAGAATAAATAAGCCAATGCTGTCATATCTATTTTGTTTACCAATGATCTCTAATGTGTTTCCATCTGAAACCATCTTGAATCACAGGGAGCGCTAGAGAGATGGCATCAAACACTAAAGACCATGTTGAGGGCTTATGGTCATGATTGGGATAAGGGAGTTCCATTTGTACTTGTTGCGATGAGAGATGCACTGATTAGAGATGCACATGACCAAATTCAGTCCATTTGAGTTGATGTTTGGGCATGAAGTAGAAGGGCCATTAAAATTGAATAAGGAGAAATTAACAAGTCAGAATTCAGAGACCACGCATTTGGACTATGTGTCAAATTTTAGAGAACGATTAAATAGACCTTGAGAGCTGGCTAGACAGCATTTAAAAGTATCACAGCATATAGTGAAATAGGAAACAGATACGAAAGCACAAATTTGCAATTTTGCAATTGTGGATAAGGTATTAGTGATACTTCCAATAACAGGTAGGCCTTTAAAAGCAAAGTTTAGTGGACCTTATCAAATCGAGAGGAAATTGAGTGAGGTGAACCACTTGATAAGGACTCCAGACAGGAAGAAATCTCAGAGTGTGTCATGTGAATATGCTAAAAGGTATTTTTATAGGGAAGGAAAGCAAGAAGAGAAGGTGTTAATGATTACAGCACAAAATGAAGAACCAAGTTCAGAGGATTCTGAATTGGACATTCCTCAAATCAAATTGGACAATGAGGAAGTTGTCAAAAATTGGGATAAATTATTGAGTTACCTTCCACAAGAAAATCGAAATGACCTGAAGGAGTTATTACTATCACATGGAGAGATATGCTGAAATAAACTGGGAAGTACTCACCTAATTGTGCATGATGTTGAGTTAGGAGATGCAGTGCTGATTAAGCCACATCCTTATAGGCATAACACTCTAAATTTGGCACAGGTTCAGAAAGAGATAGAGCGCATGCCCCAAGTTGGCATAATCAAAGTGAGCTACATTGTCTGGAGCTCATCCATAGTCATGGTGCCAAAACCAGATGGTACCCAACCGTTATATGTGGACTATCACAAAGTTAACGCTGTTACAAAGACTGATGCATATCCAATTCCACGGTTGGAGGACTGTGTCAAAAAAGTGGGCCAAGTAATTATACATTTCTAATTTGGACTTGCTCAGAGGCTATTGGCAAGTACCTCTGTCAGAGAGAGCAAAGGCAATTTTAGCTTTCGTAATGCCAAATGGACTATATCAGTTCAAAGTCATGCCATTTGGTATGAAAAATGCTCTAGCCACATTTCAGAGACTGACTAATAAGATCATTGCCGGATTACCCAACTGTGTTGTTTACATCGATGACCTGGTGGTTTTTAGTTACTCATTGAAGGAACGCTTGCAGCATTTATTGGTCTTGTTTGATTGACTTCAGAAAGCAGGCTTGGTGGTAAACCTAGCTAAAAGTGAATTTGCAAAAGCTCGAGTCACATTCCTGGACCATGTTATTGGACATGGACAAATGGCTCTACAGGATGCGAAAACGAAAGTAATTGGGGAATTTCCCACACCAACAAAATAAGCAGCACTATGGGTCCTGGGATTGAGTGGATTTTACCGAAAGTTTGTGCCAAGCATTAGCAGCCAAACTGCTGCACTCACTGAATTGTTAAAAAAGGGCAAGAGGTTTCAGTGGACAGCGGATTGTCAAAAGGCAGTGTTAACCACTGCGCCAGTATTAGCCACACCGGATTACACAAAGCTTTTCTAGGTGGCTATCGATGCCAGTGATGTGAGTGTCGGTGCAGTGCTTCTGCTGGAAGATGATGAAGGGATGGAATGACCCATGAGGTATTTTTCCAGGAAGTTGAACATTCATCAACAGAAATATTCAACATTGGAGAAAGAGACTTAAGCTTGGTGTTGACATTACAACATTTCAGTGTTTATATTACCAGAAAAGTATCTGAGACAATTGTAACCCATTGGAATTTGTGGAAATATTTAAGGACAAAAATGCCTGCCTGTTTAGCTGGAGCTTGTTGAAGTCACTCAGTTTGACAATTGTGCATGCGGCAGGTCGCGGAAACGTGGTTGCTGATGCGTTATCGAGGCTCGAATGAGAAACAGAGGCGTTTGGTGGCGGGTGTGCCATGGCCTGAATTTCCATATGGTTATGCCTGTTGGCATGTGTATGTGATTTGGAGATGCCAGTGTTGGACTGGGGTGTACAAAGTTAAAAATCACACAACACCAGGTTATAGTCCAACAGCTTTAATTGGAAGCACACTAGCTTTTGGAGCGACGCTCCTTCAGGTGATTGTGGAGGGCTCGATCGTAACACAGAATTTTTGGCAAAAATTTGCAGTGTGATGTAACTGAAATTATACATTGAAAAATTGATTGTCTGTTAAGCCTTTCATCTGTTAGAATACAATGATAGTTTCACTTCTTTCATGTGTAAATCACAAAACCCTTTTTTTTAAAGTTGCATTCTCGGGTTAGCTGTTAACAATGGCATGTGTATAGTTAGTGTAGTGTACGCTTGTGTTCAGACTATGAACCAGGTTTTTGAAGGGTTTTAAAAGCCATCTTTTGATTTTGATGGTTCTTTTTTTAAGGGGTGGGAGGGTCACAAAGCTCATCCCTTTTTTCAAAAAGCTGTTCCTTTTCTGAAGGAGACTGTGTCCTTGGTTTTTCTCAGAGGGGTTGTAAACAGCTCCTGGCTCCAAGGTAACTAGTTTGGCACAGAGATGAGAAAGGGTATTGAGAGGCCTTTTGTTTATATGTTAACAGGTGAGACTTCAGGCTAAAGTCGTCATGTTTCAAAAGTGACGTATATAATGAAGGGGGAGTGGTCAACTCTCTCGCTGAGCAGTTCAGTCCAGAATTAGTTAGGAGTTCAGCTGTTTGGAAACAGGCTCTCTCTCTCTCTTTCTCTCTCTGTCTCCTTCTGGCTTTCTACTTTCAACCTGTAAGCATTTGTTCCATTTTTACTTTTTTTTTAAGGAGGTTTGCTTTTTGGGACTGTTGTGTATATTCAGAACAGCATATTTAAGTCTTGGCTTTCTACTTTCAACCTGTAAGCATTTGTTCCATTTTTACTTTTTTTTTAAAGGAGGTTTGCTTTTTGGGACTGTTGTGTATATTCAGAACAGCATATTTAAGTCTGGTTTGGATGGACTGAGTTCCGTAGTGGTTCTTTATTCTGTTCTTTGTGTTCAATTGTGCAGTTTTGTGAATAAATTTCTGTCTGTTTTAAAACCTGGTAGTCAACCTAGCTAACATGTTTTGGGTAATTTTCACTGTCCACTTACCGAAACAAATTGCAAAGTTATGGTCTGGGTTGCTTCAGAATGTTTTGAGTGGTCAGGTCTAGTCCATAACACAATGCACTGTGACCAAATGATCTCTGTGTCCTTAGGAAGAATCAAATGAGAGTCTTTAAAAATTGTTTCTGCAGTACCTATGCAACATCGTGTTCCTTTATTGATCATCTTCCAGGCTTCTTCATGAACAATTAATTCATGTTTGAGGTTGAACCAAAGCAGTTGGTTGTGCTTTGAGTCCAAGTCGTCATTGTTCCAGTAGGGAAAATCTGGCAAAAGAATATATCCTCCTGTATTGAATTTTTAAAAATGTACACCAAAAGTTGGGGCTAAGCCTACTATATTATGACTGCTGAACTAATTTGGTTGCTATTGATATGTCACAGCAAGTGAGTCAAGATATCATTGCTGTTAATTCGACATGACACTACTGTTTGATACTGGCATGAATGTTTGTGCCTTCTTCCCATGATATAGCTGCAGGTAGAATGAGTTCCTCTGCTACAGTGTAAATTTTCCACCCTATTATTGTTATTTGTGCCTGGGTTCTGCTGACAAATCCAGCATTTATTTATCATTCTTAATTATTCTTGATCTGAGTGGCTTTCTGGGTCCTTTCACAAGGCAGTTAAGAGTCACCCATATTGTGTGTCTGGAACCACATGTACGAACAACAGATTTCCTTCCCTGATAGACTTTATTGAACTCGATGGTTTCTATGACATTTGTAATATGGTCTCTATTAGACAAGCATTTTAACTCCAAATTTTTATTGAATTCAAATTTTGCCATCTGTTTTAGTGAGATTCAAAACTCTCTCCAGACCATTGGCCAAGGTTGCCAGCCATGCCAACACCTTAACAACTCTAATTCACTAAGAATGCACTTTCAAAGACCTGAATATTGTCAATTGGCAGCAGCACAGGCTAAAATTATTATGTTCATTTGTACAGTCAGTTCTTGATTAACGATTGTTGTGTTCTTGTGCAACCCTCTATTAGAGAAGAATTATATTTTAGAAACAGCATTTAAAGTGCCAGCGATGTAATCACATTACAGCAAAACACGTTTTAAAAAGTTCTCATTTTAGAAAAGTTATCCTCAATTTGTTAACTGTGTTACAGTGAATTCGTGTCAACAAACGTGTGTTATAGATGAATGACCTGTATACTTGAAATGCATAAATTCTTGTGGAATTTCAAGGCTTCATCCAAAAGAACCTTTTATGATAATTGCTTAAAACAAAAATAATTAGCTAGTTTTTTTCCTATGTGCTTCCTCGTAATGTAATCATACAACAGTTGGGAGCCCTGGTTTCAGGAAAAGCCACCAGTGTACCTTGATTTGTGTTACAACCTGCTTTTTGTTGTGACTTTTTTTTAGAAGTCAAAAATTACATGCCACCGGATTATAATCCAACAGGTTTATTTGAAACGGCAAGCTTTCAGAGTCTCGCTCCTTCCTCCAAAAGCTTGTGGCTTTAAATATAAACCTGTTGGACTATAACCCGGTGTTGTATGATTTTTGATTTTTTCCATTCCAGTCCAACACCGACTCCTCCACTTCATGACTTTTTCTTAATGACAGGTGCTTGTGCATTATTTTAAGAAGGATAAGTTTTTAAAAAGATCTTTTATGGGATGTGGGCATTTATTGTCTGTTCTTAATTATCCTTCAGAAGGTGGTTGTGAGCTGCTTTCTTCAATGGCTTGGTGTCTTGTCTGTTTCAAGTCCACCCACAGTTCAATAGGAAGAGAATTACATGATTTTGGCCAGTGACAGTGAAGGAACAATGATACAGTTCCAAGACAGGATGCTATATGGTTTTCAGTGAAATTTGTGGATGGTGGTGAATCTATGCGAGTGCTGCTTTTGTCCTTCTGGGTTTTAGAAGTTAAGGGCTGTGAAGGTTCTGTGAAGGATTCCAGTTGAATAGTTGCAGAATGCCTTGTATATGGTTCACATTGTTGCCACTGTTTGATATTGGTGGTTGGACTGCTGATGAAGCAGCCTGCTTTGTCCTGGATAATGTAAAATTTCTTGTGTTCCACACTCATCTGGACAAATCACATGTATGTCAGCCTTTGTTACAAGATGTTTGGAACAGAAGAGTGAGGATGTCTTGTTGGAATTGTGTTGGATGATTAGTAAGGCACATTTTGAATACTGTATGCAGTTTTGATCCCCAAACCTAAGGTAGGATTTACTTTCCTCCAGTGAAGTTTCATTAGATTGTTTCTTTGGATGAAAGGTTGCCCCTATTAGGAGGGCTCACTGTCTGGAGTATAGGACAGTGAGAGTTGATCTCATTGAAAAATGCTAAATTCTGAGAGATGCCGAGAGGCTGTATTCCCTGTTTGAAGAGGATAGAATTGGCGTATCGTCTCAGGATAAAGGAGTGGTTATTTTGAACTAAGATGAGGGAATTTATTTTCCCTCTGAGCTTATGAATCTTTGGAATTATCCACTCCAGAGAGCTGTGAATGTTCAGCTTTTGCATATGTTCAAAGTTGAGATCAATAGCTTTTTGCACAAGGGAATTGAGATTTGAGAGGTGGTGGAAGAGGGGGTATTGTCATGAGCTAATTATCCAAGGACCTGGATGTGGAACCTCATGTGAACATGAGTTTAAACATCACTGTGCCAGGTAGTGAAATTTGAATCAATGAAAATCTGGAAATAAAACTTAGGCTACTAGTGACCATGTAACCATTGTTGATTGTTGTAAAAACCCATCTAGTCATTTATGCCCTTTAAGAAAGGAAATCTGTCATCCTTACTGGGTCTGCCCTGCATGTGATACCAAATCCATACTAATGTGAATAACTCTAAACTGACCTCTTAAATAGCCCTAGTAATCCCATCAATTCAAGTAGCAAGTAGGAATGGGTAATAAATGTGGCCTAGCCAGCGATGCCCACATTGCATGAATGACCATGTAAAAAAGGAATCAATTGGGAAAGGGTTATTGAATATGTAGATTAGCCATGATTTCATTAAATGGTGGATCAGGTTTGAAGATGCATATGGACAACTCCTATTTATTCTGCTCTTAGGAATGTGTTTGGTAAATTGGCAAAAGAGATTTAAATTTAATTTGTTCTTTAAATTATACATGCATTTAACTTTTAGTTTGAAACTATCATTAACATTTAATGTGTCTATTTCCTTTTGCAAGAACTGTACAATGAGTTGTTTCCTTTTTATTTAGCTTTAGCGTTATTTATAAAGCACATTATGCCAAAAAGTAGGAAATGTTCCAAACAATTGTACTTGGATATATGTGCTTCTGTTTTCTTGGCTCCAGCAAATGCAGAAAAAGATCCTTAGTTTTCTACCTATTGGTTGTTCAGAAATATATTTCAGTTCTCTTTTATCTTTTTGGCATTGATTTGTTACTATATGAAAGCTGGTAACAGTTTCAAGATTCACTTCTTTGATAGTCAATGATTGAAGGTATTTCATTTTGGGGGATGTACATCAATGTGGTTGTTATCACCTTAAATTTATTGTTATTTGCATTTCCAGGAGTTATTTGGGATTAGGGAGCATTTTTGAGCATTGACTTACAGAACAAACCATTTGTTCCCAAAGGTTGGTGATACTAAGCACTTGCCTCTTTTCAAGAGGATGGAAATGTTGGTCACTATGCTAACAAATATTTTATATTACTAAACATCAACTCTGATTTGTAAGTCACATCCTTAGACCTTAACCTGGAACTTATTGTGTCAATTTACACCAGAAGTATAGCTTTGTTTAAAAGGAATTAAGTGAATCCAGTCAAAAACTGTTTGTCATTTTAGTCTGTTAATTTTGTTTAAAGGATTAAACTCTATCCTCTTTGCAATCAACATTGACAATGAGGATTTGAATGGACCTAGCAAGCCTGTATCTGCGGTTGCGAACTTGTTAAAGGAATCAACTCAAAATGTCACATCCCTGTTAAAGGAATCCACACAGGGGGTCAGCACGCTCCTGAAAGAAATCACAACGGCTTCTGCAGTGCCCAGTTTCATGCGACCTGAGCCTGAATCTGACCGACTGCCAGTTCTGTCTAAAACTGTAACACAAGGTATGCTACTTTTTGAAACACAACATCGATAGTGTCCTTAAAAATTATAATTGTCAAGTTAAAAATAATTGATCACTCTGGTGTTTGTCTCCATGATGTATAAAAATTGGTTCATGCCTTTCCTTTGTCCTTTAGATCAATTCAAGTAACGTGGATACAAATTCTGATGATGTTACATTAAGGTTAACTGATAGTACAGATTTACGTTGTTCATGATCCAGGAATATGTGGAACAGGACAGATGGATTTGTTTGCTAAGTTTTCATGAGTTTGTTACACTACCTGTGTAATCATTTCTTTAAAATTTTTCTTTTGGAAGATATACTTGATATTTGAGAGTACAGATGTTCGGTCAGACCGCTACTGTAGATTGAGCTTTATTGTCTTCAGTAAAAAGCTATCTCTAGCTGTAATCCAGTCTGTAATATCACTTCGGCTTGAGGCTATTTGGATTTGTTTACCTCTGTATATGTTTTGTGCATGCCATATTTTTGGTATTTTTGATATAGGCTGCTTTGGCCAAAGAACCAAGAGAGTGGCTAAGGTGAGGCCTCAAATTTGAAAGAGTGAATAGGGATATCTGATTTTAAAATGATTGCATAACATACAAAGCTGTAAAAGTGGCCCCATGTGTTGTTGATTACCTCCTCCTAGTGGAATGAAGAATAATAATATTTCTACAAGTGAAGTCCTCCCAGATCATACAGCTGCTCTGTCATTAGGGATAGAGAGGACTCATGATGATTTAACTGGAGGGTTATCATGCCTTAGACAAGGGGAGAGAGTGAGAAGGAGAGTCCTTCATGGTAACTTCAGCTGGAGCAGGAATTGAACCCATGCTGTTGGCATCACTCTGCATCACAAATGAGCCATTTAGCCAACTGAGCTAACCAGTCCCTTTTAGTAGCACAGTAACAGTGCTTAGGTTTCAAATATTTTGAGAGCATTGTTATAAAACAAGTTAATATTTACATGAGAATGATAACTAATTGGAATGATAGCTGAGTGCATATGTTGCTAAACTAGCAGTCCAGTAATCTGGACCACTGATCAGAAGATAAATTCAAATCTCACCATGGTTCGAATAAAAAGCTAAGATCATTAACGGTGACTGTGAAACCTCTGGATTGTTAAATGATTCACTAGTGTACTTTTATGGAAAGATGTTTGCTGTTCTTAACTGATATGGTGTAATTGTGAAACAAGATCCACAGCAATGCTGTTAATTTTAATTACAGTCTGAAATTGTCCATGAATCACTCGAGTAAAGAAAATTTGGAATGAGTAATAAATACTAGCCTTGCCAGTAATCTCCACCTCCTGGGAATGAATAAAAAAAAGTCAGTGTACTGTTGAATAATTCTTGAAAGTAAAGTAATACTCCATTCATATTATGCTGCCTGCGAGTTAAGCAGTGAAAGGTTTGCATCATCATAGCAGTTTTCATATCCTTATGATAAAAATATTTCACACTGGTGAATTAAGGACATAGCTGCAGCATTTGGTGAAAAAAATTTACGAATGACTCTTCTTTGGACGACTTCAATGGCGAGTGATAAATGACACAGCTAATAATTCTCTTCTTTTTGAGTGGACTCCTGGATCTTCACTTCCAGCTGTAAAGATTGACAGGCTGCATACATGAAGTACCTTGTCCCTCAAAAAATTCTTGTAAATCTTGTCTGCACCCTCTCTAAACCTTCACATCCATTGTACCTTCTGTCAAATTTTCTTGTCCTTAAATTGACTTCACAATATCAAACTGCCTTGATAGGATTTAATTTGACCTTCAGACTTCTAGTCCAGCAACACAAGCACTGAACCCTACTGAGCAGTTACATATAAGTTAATGTGTGAGATATACATTGCTGTTTTAATCATGTTTCTGCAGGTTGACACTAATCAGGCAGAACTTTCTCAAATAATTGAGGTTGAAGTGTTGGATGGAAGAATGCAAAAATACACATTTTCCCACATTTTCCAGACACTATAGATGGGTAAGGATTTATTTTAAGGTTGATGAGAGGTACTGATGATTATGTTGAGCTTAGAGAGAAAGTAACAGATGCTTTGCTGCACCTCGATATTGTGGTTGGAAGCTGTGATGCAAGCTTGGACCATAGAAAATGATCACTCAGTCAGGTGCTAACCACTGGAATGTGGCAAGGGGAAGAATTCTCTGTATATGTTGCAACGAAGCTAACTCAAGCACAAAGTAAAAGGGCTGCATGGCAAATATAGGAAGGATAAAGTAGGGAAAAAAAAATTTGCTAATTTACAAAAACGCTTAAGGAATGTTGAAGGTTTCAGAGAAGCAGAACTGGAAGTTAAAGGTTTTGGAATTGAAACGACAGTCACTTGTACTCCAGGCAAGTTTGTAATCTGATAGTTTAACAAAAAAGAATAAAAACAGTTTGACAGCACAAATGTGGAGGTTATTTGGTTTAGTATTTCTCTGCTGACCAAAAAGGATTTATCCAGATTAATCCTGCCTTCCAGATCCTGTTTGAAAATCTATAGATTATGGCGTATCAAATGCATTTTAAAGGATGTTTTAAATGCAGTGAGGGTTTCTGCCTCTAATACTTTTTCAGGCATTTAGCACCACCTTCTGGATCGGAAAAAAAGCACTTCTGTTAATTCTGGCAGTTACTTAAATTTCTATGCCATTTGATTATTTACCTTTCTTCCTAATAATGAAAATAGGCCCTTTCTCTCACTGTGTCTAGGCTCCTAATAGTTTTGTACAAGTTGAGTAATTCTCCTATCAGCTGCCTTTGTTCCAAAGAAAAAAAACTGAGCCTATTCATTCTTGCCCCATTGCTATTATCATCTATCTCAGGCAACAGCCTCATGAAAATCCTCTGTATCCACATAATTCCTTTATTGTGATGTATGAAGTACTCCTGCTGTGGTATAACTAGTGTTTAATGCAGTTCTGGCATAACTTAGTTGCTCTTATACAGGTTACTTTTATACTGTATGCTTTAGTCAGTCATGGAAAGTATCCCATTTGCCGCCTTAAACCCCTTATCTGTCTGTCCTCTTATCATCAAGGAGCTGTGATCATGCAGACCAATGCTTCACTGTTCCTTCTACTATTTGTAACCCATCTCCAAATCTCATTCTAGATTGAATTCTATTTGCCACGATTCTTCTCATGTGCAGACCATTGATATGTTTCAGATCTGAACCAAATGTCCTAATTTTAAATAATCTGCGAACTACTTAAATATGTCTCTTATGTTACTTAAATAAATTTGACCTACTACAGCAGTCCATAGAAACTTTCAGTTTTATTTAGAGTCATGGAGATGTACAGCACAGAAACAGACCCTTCAGTCCAACTCGTTCATGCCGACCAGATATCCCAACCCAATCTAATTCCATCTGCTAGCACCTGGCTGGTATTGCTCTTAACCCTTCCTTTTCATATACCCATCCAGATGCCTTTTAAATGTTGCAATTGTACCAGCCTCCAACACTTCCGCTGGCAGCCCATTCCACACACACACCACCCTTTGCATGAAAAAGTTGCCCCTTAGGTCTCTTTTCTTTCTTTCCCCTCTCACCCTAAACCTATGTCCTCTAGTTTTGGACTCCCCCACCCCAGGGAAAAGACCTTGTCCATTTACCCTATCCATGGCCCTCATGATTTTATAAACCTCTATAAGGTCACCCCTCAGCCTCTGATGGTCCAGGGAAAACAGTC
>NC_057730.1:54231938-54239614 GCF_004010195.1 Chiloscyllium plagiosum | reverse complement strand
TTCTTTACGCAGAGAGTTGTGAATGCATGGAATGCATTGCCAGCTGAGGTGGTGGAAGCAGACTCATTGGGGACATTTAAGCGACTGCTGGACATGCACATGGATAGCAGTGAGTTGAGGGGTGAGTAGGTTAAGTTTTTTTATTTTACATAGGATCAAACCTCGGTACAACATCGTGGGCCAAAGGAACTGTTCTGTGCTGTACTTTCTTATGTTCTATGTTCAATTCACTTAACCTGCACACCTTTGGATTGTATTGTGGGAGGAAACCTGAGTACCCAGAGGAAACCCACACAGACATGGGGAGAATGTGCAAACTCCACACAGACAGTCGCCCGAGACTGGAATCGAAGCCAACCCCCTGGTGCTGTGAGGCAGCAGTGCTACCCACTGAGCCACCGTGCCGCCCATTGTGGGAACCTTACTGTCTTGGCTAGTGAGCAGTTAGGAAGTGGGTGGCAGGAAGTTGAAATCATCAACAGGTTCAGGTGTGTGATTGATCTACACTTGCTTTCAAATTCCTGTGTTTTTTAGTTTTGGGCACAAAAATGTGTGCTACGCTATACAATACAGCATACAAAAACCTTGTGTGTTAGCTGTACTGTCAGTATTTACTGTCATAATTTTAACTGTCTGAAATAGTAGTCATGAAATTTTGTGTCACCTTTTTCTTGCAGAGGACATTTGAAATGTCAGATTGATGGTAATAAATTCTGCTGAAAAAGAGTTAAGGTTGTTGCAATTTGTGATATGCCATTCATAAATTATGTCGGTTTTGTTAGAATTTTTAAGTGTATCAGTGTATTTTCTGATTTTTAAATAATCATTGTGAATTGTAATAGAAATATTTTTCATTACTTTATTCACTGCAGCATCATTCTGCTGCAGAATATATGGAAAGTAGATGCAATGCACGTATGGTGTGTGTAACTACATGCCAGTCTTTGGAGTTTCTATTAACTTAGCTATTATTAGCATTGTTATTAAGTGTATCTTAATTCTTCACTTAATCTTAATTTGTGCAATTAGCCGAATCCTGTTTCTCCTTCTGAATTAAAATCTAATAAATTAGACCATAAAATGTAGAAACAGAAATAGGCCATCCTAATTATTTAATAAGGACAACAATTGGTGGAAAGTTGAGAAGATTGCCTATATCTCTTCTCACCCAGCATTTATTATCTCTCCAGGGAACCTCACCCAATTAGTATCCCTTCTCACCACCTCGGGAGGAGAAAATCATGCCCTACTTGTCTCTGTATACTCAGAGAAAAATCAAAAGAACAAAATTCAATTTGAAAGTAGTTATAAGCCTTAAAGGAAATGAAGTATCTTATTATTTAAAAAAAAGAGTACTTTCTAATCAACTAATTGAGACATGTTACAACATACCTCTGAGACAGGTGGGATATGAACCCAGATTGTCTGACCAAGGTAAGGATACTTTGCTCTAAGATTCTCAAAGTTTCTCTTTATATGTACTGATGTCATTTTTCAGTGAGAACGCTCTGAATAGTTATCATCCTCAAATCAAGGGACAGTTAATGAAGGAGATTCTTTGATGACGTAGGCTTCTTGTGAATTCCCTATCTAATTTATTAGTGACTACCTTATGTTGGTAACCCATGGATTTGCTCTTCCCCAGAAGCGGGAACACTCTTCATTGTCTATTTCACTGAAATATTCCATAATTTTGAGGAAACAGTTTTAAATTTTAAAGTAGACAACAGACTGTGATCATATTTGTCCAATAAGTATACTTGCACATCTAATGTCAAAGTAAAATGCAAAATAAATGCTGATTATCTAAAGTAAATCCTCTGAAATGCTGAAAAGCCTATGTAAAAGAATTAAAGAGAAAAATTAATCCTGAGAAAATTATGGTTTTGTTTGGGAACAATAGAAAATGAACAAACAATTGATAAAACAAGTCTCTTATTTTGTACAGAAATGTGGAATTTCTAAGTTTCTAGCATGCATTTAAATGGAAAATAGATAAACATGTGAAGAACAAGATGGTTATGATGGTAGGTTGAGATAAAAAAGGGAGGAGATGGCTTGATTTGAGCATAAACACTGACATGGACAGGTTGGGCCGAATGGCTTCTTCCTGCAAAGTGTGGTCTATGTAATCCTATATAATATTCTATAGTGATCATATTGTCTATTTTTAATTCTACAGATCTCTTGTGCAAAATGTATCCATTTCTCAAATGTCCAGCTGGAATACTCTTCAAGTCCTGAATGACAATGACAGCTCTGACATTCTTTTTCCAGTCATGGCAGTTGGTTCCTATTCTCAGTCTGGTAGGTACTGTACGTGAAAGCTTCATGCTTATTCCTTTTTTAATCTGTACCACCCCCTGGTGTCTCACTAAAGTATGAAGTTAAAAATCACAACACCAGGTTCTAGTCCAACAGGTTACTAGACCTGTTGGGTGATTTTTAACTTTGAGGAGAAAGTGAGGTCTGCAGATGCTGGAGTTTTGTCCACCCCAGTCCAACACCAGCATCTCCAAATCATCACTAAAGTATGACACACAGTTCAAAGGCAAATTTCCTTTATATTGTTTGCTGTTTTGCAGAGCAGAGTTACTTGCCTCTTGAGAATTTTTTCCCCATTACTTTTCTTTCAAGCTTGTTATGTTGTCGATTTTGATGACTTGACAAGTGTTGCCTTCATCGGCTAACCTGAATTACTGCCATGCATGTAGTTTACACATGCATATTTGGTCAGGGGAAGTTGCAGTATTCTTTTGTCCCTGTTGTACAGGGTGATGCCTAGTAAACACGAAGCACCCTCAAATATTTTCATGTGTCTTCATTTAAAAATGAAAATGTCCTTCTAATAAAGGATATAATCCTTAGATATATTAGGAGAAAGTGAGGACTGCAGATGTGGAGATCAGAATCGAAAAGTGTGCTGCTGGAAAAGCGCAGCAGTTCAAGCAGATCCGAGGAGCAGAAGAATCAATGTTTCAAGCATAAGGTCTTCATCAGGAAAGTTGAGGGGCAGTGGAGAGAAGTGGGCTGAGAGATAAATAGAAGTGTGGGAGTGAAGTAGCTGGGAAGGCGATAGGTAGATGCAGGTGGGAATAATGGTGATACATCAGAAGGAGAGTGGAGGAAATGGGTGGGAAGGAAGATGGGCAGGTAGGGCAGTTCAAGAGGGTGGTACCGATTATGGGATGTGTTGGTGGGGGGAGGGGAGATGAGGAAACTCCTTGTGGAGGGGGGAGAAGAACTTCCTCATTATCCCCCCCCTCCAAAAGTCATCCCAGATCCAACGTTCCAACTCGGCACCGTCCTCTTGAACTTCCTACCTGCCCATCTTCCTTCCCACCCATTTCCTCCACTCTCCCTTCTGACCTATAACCATCACCTCCCACCTGCATCTACCTATCGCCTTCCCAGCTACCTCACCCCCACCTTCCTATTTATCTCTCAGCCCCATTCTCTGCACCTCCCCCCAACTTTCCTGATGAAGGCCTTTTGCCTGAAAAATTAATTTTTCTGCTCCTCGGATGCTGCTTTTCCAGCACCACACTTTTCGACTTCTTAGATATACTGTCAAGGTAGCTAAATTCAGAAAATATAAGGAAAAACCTTTTTTTGATAGGTTTTCATTTTAGGCCTGTGTGTATAATTAAAAAGTAACAATTTGTTTATTCTTTATTCCATTGGCTTTCATCGTGTTATTACATTTTCCCTCAGCTTCGTCATGAGCAAAGTGAGGAACAACAAGGAATGATTAATTAATATCTCCTTCATTTCTGTTTATTGTGCTTGTATTAATATGTTTGCCACAATGGTGAGACAGTGGGATATATTAATTGGTAACTGTAACTGGTGTTTCAGAACTATAGTTAGGAATTAAATCTATATCCAAAGAAAATAAACTGGGAAAATGTACAGTTATATTTCCAGTTATAACTCCACTGGAAAATTCCAGAATCCTAAGTAATTATCAGAAGGCTAATCACAAGTAATTATCGACTTGTTTTATAACTTTAGAATAAGGGTCAGGTTGAAAGTGTAATTGCACATAACATTAAGCTTTGTTTTAAGAACAAAGCTTTTAAAAGTTTTAGGTATGCAAAATTAGCTTATTGAGACAAATAATGTAAGTTACGTATGTTGCAGATGCCACTTCTGATAATCTGATGTACTGTGATGAACATGAAAATGTTATTCTGGCTGTTGAACTTGCCCAGAAAGGTTCCCAACATCAATATAGGTGAGGATTAAATGACATTTGTCATTGATTATATTGTTGATGTGTGATTTGTTTTTCCAGAAATATTCTATTAATTGTATTAGCATCAAACTCCTGGTTTCTGAAGAGTATTGATGCTGTCGAAATGATTAATTTATTTCAGTGATATTTTATAAAAGAAGTATTTTCCTGAGGTTTGTTTTGTGTCTCTGCACAGTGCTGAAGCAGCTCCTTCACTTCAGGCTGATATTGGTCATGACCTTTTGCCAGCTTCTACTGTCCCAGAAACCATGACTGTTGGTGAGTGTCTTTACAAAATATTTATCATTTCTGTTTGAATTGAATTAAAAGCAATGTCTGTCAGTTTTTTTTCTTTTAACCAACTAAGTACAGTGTATTCGAATTCATTCGTCATATTTTTGAGTTTCTAATCTGAACATTTTGTCTTGGGGACAGTGGAATGTAATGAAGAAAATCCTCGTGAACATTTTAATTGTTATAATATACAGTTGATTGAACTTTGACCAAAGGTCTGAGAGTTGTTCAGTTTTTCAGGAGTTCCTCATGGCACAATTTCAGAGTTCTTGAAGCAAAGCAATTCATTCTGCACTTGCACACAGTGCACTGTCTGCCGCTTAGATTTTGCTGCTATTGTAATTTCTGTTGTAGGACAATGACCACTGAATTGGATTTTAAAATTGTACAGTTTGTAGGACTGAATGCCATTCTGATCGGCTTGTTGCATCTCCCATTTGTCTCAGTCGGTGCTACGTAACTTAAGTTGTTTTCAAAATGCATCCCCCCTGCCGAGCTTGTTAAGTTTGTCATCATCCACTTTGATTGTCAGTCCAGATACATTGTACATTAATTAACATTGAGTTAACAATCTTACTTTTTTCATCTTCCAATTCATAACACAGTTACTCCATTGTGATTGAGGTAAAGCATGTTATTCTGTTAAAAATTATTCTTAAAGAACATAGAACTCTACAGCACAGGAGCGGGCCCTTTGGCCCATGATGTTGTGTCGAACATTTTGCCAAATTAAACTAATCCCTTCTGTCTGCCCTTGGTCCATTTCCATCCATTTTTTGTGTGTTCACATGCTTATCTAAAATCCCCTACTGTATCTGCCTGCACTGCCACCCCGGCAGTGTGTTCCCCACTCTTGCCCCTCAAATCTCCTTTGAACTTTCCCCTCTCATGTGAAATGCATGCCTCTTAGTTTTAGACATTTCACTCTGGGGAAAAGATTCTGACTGTCAACCCTATCTATGTATCTCATAATTTTATCGACTTCTATCAAGTCCTCCCTCAGCCTCTGCTGCTCCAGAGAAAACAATCTGAGATTTCTAGCCTCTCCTTATAGTTCATACCTCCACTTAGGGCTGATATTGTTAGTGGCCTTTTGCCAACTTCCTCTGTCTCAGAAGCCATGACTGTTGGTGAGTGTCTTTACAAAATATTTATTATTTGTATCCAGGCAGCGTCCTGGTAAACCACTTCTGCACCCTTTCCAAAGCCTCCAAATCTTTCCTGTAATGTGTATTTTAAGTAAATTTATAATGCAGGAGAATTGAGATCATAACTGTGTCTTAGACTATTTAGTATGTAAGTTGATACTGTGCTGATCCTAGACTCGCTCTTTGTGTTTGCAAATGGTTTTATGAATTGAGCAAGAGTCTTTTGCTGAATAAAAGCAATGGTGAGCAGTATACTTTTGGCAGGTGGTCTGTAATGTCATTTAATTCAGCATTTGATAATGGATAGTGTGTAGCATTGTTCGCTGGATGTATTGACACTCCTCCCTTTACCATCGAGTTATTGGGAAGGTTTAATGCTGAGAAAAGATTCACTTCACATGTTGTGGATATATTCATGATCAATTTTAGATAGAATCCCAACAGTGTGGAAGCAGACAATTCAGCCCATCAAGTCCAGGAAAGGCTAAACAGTCTGGGGCTGTTTTCCCTGGAGCATTGGAGGCTGAGGGGTGACCTTACAGAGGTTTACAAAATTATGAGGGGCATGGATAGGATAAATAGGCAAAGTCTTTTCCCTGGGGTCGGGGAATCCAGACCTAGAGGGCTTAGGTTTAGGGTGAGAGGGGAAAGATATAAAAGAGACCTAAGGGACAACTTTTTCACGCAGAGGGTGGTACGGATATGGAATGAGCTGCCAAAGGAAGTGGTGGAGGCTGGTACAATTGCAACATTTAAGAGGCATTTGGATGTGTATATGAATAGGAAGGGTTTGGAGGGATATGGGCCAGGTGCTGGCAAGTGGGACTAGATTGGATTGGGATATCTGGCCGGCAAGGACGGGTTGGACCGAGGGGTCTGTTTCCATGTTGTACATCTCTATGACTCTATGACTTCAAAAAGCAACCCACCCAGGCCTAAACCCTTACCCCATCCCTGTAACCCTGCATTTTCTGTGGCTAATCCACCTAGCCTTCAAATCCATGGACATCATGGGCAATTTCTCATGGCCAATCCACCTATGCCACACATGTTGGACTGTGGGAGGAAACCGGAGCACCTGGAGGATGCCCACGCAGATGCAGGAAGAATGTGCAAACTCTACACAGTCAGTGTGAGGTTGGAATTGAACGTGGGCCCCTGGCGCTGTGAGGCAACAATGCTAAATACTGAGCCACCGTGCGAGCATTGTTGCTGTGTCATCCAGAAAACAAATGAGATTACAAATGTAGATTGAGGGCTATCCCACCCAATCTATAAAATGACAGAAACATAGAATATAGAAAAGTACAGCACAGAACAGGCCCTTAGCCCACAATGTTGTGCTGAGACTTAATCCTAATGTAAAATATAGTAACTTAACCTACGCACACCTCAACTCACTGCTATCCATGTGCACGCCGAGCAGTCACTTAAATGTCCCCAGTGACTTCACTTCCACCACCTCAGCTGGCAATACATTCCATGCATTCACAACTCTCTGCGTAAAGAACCTACTCGGAGGTCTCCTTTATACCTTCCTCCTAATATCTTCAAACTTTGACTCCTCGTACCAGTCAATCCTGCCCTGGGGAAAAGTCTCTGGCTATTGACTCTATCTATTGCACTCATTGTCCTCTATACCTTGATCAGGTCTCCTCTCTTCCTCCTTCTCTCCAGAGAGAAAGGTCTGAGCTTATTCAACCTTTCTTCATAAGGCAAGCCTTCCAGTCCAGGCAGCATCCTGGTAAACCTTCTTTGGACCCTCTCCAAAGCCTCTGTATCTTTCCTATAGTAGGGCGACCAGAACTGGACACAAGTTTCCAAGTGTGGTCTCACCAGGGACTTGTAGAGCTGCAGCAAAACCTCGCAGCTCTTAAACTTGATCTCCCTGTTAATGAAAGCCAAAAAACCATATGCTTTCTTAACAACCCTAACCACTTGGGTGGCAATTTTGAGGGATCTATGTACTTGCACACCCAGATCCCTCTGTTCCTCCA
>NC_057730.1:54193049-54229913 GCF_004010195.1 Chiloscyllium plagiosum | reverse complement strand
GAAAAATTATAATTTTAAACACTCACTGTCCAGAATCAGGTCTGCCCTCCTCATTCTCTTTACTTTGAGAGATCTTTTGATAGATGTGTTCTCTATCTACATCTTCATCTTCATCATCGTCATCGTCATCATCAATACTTTTCATATCTAGCTTCTTGTGATTGGAATCACCATTAAGGCATACATCCACAGTTTTCAAGATATTGCAGTAGAGTTGTTTTCCATTAAAATCAGGTTTTAATGAAGCTAAAGTCATGGAAGAATCCATGGCTGAAGAAACAGCTGAAGATGATCTTTCTGAATTTTCCTCCGAACTTCCTCTGGTTAAATCTGAAGTTTTCAATTGTTCGGCAGAGCTTTGCTCCTCCTCCTCCTCATTGTCCCCATCAAACGAGATAATATTTGGCACCATTTTCTTTTTCTTCTTTTCTCTTTTACTGCCAAGAATCCTGTCTTTAATCCAAATTCTCCATTCGAGTTCGCCCTTCCAAAATGCATCACTTCACATTTATCCAGGTTGAACTCCATCTGCCATTTCTCAGCCCAGCTCTGCATCCTGTCTATGTCACGCTGCAGCCTGCGGTAGCCCTCTATACTATCGATAACACCTCCAACCTTTGTGTCATCTGCAAATTTACTAACCTACCGCTCAGCCTCCTCATCCAAGTCATTTATAAATACTAAAAAGAGCAGAGGCCCAAGAACAGAGCCCTGCGGCACCCCACTCAACACTGACCTCCAGGCAGAATACTTTCCATCCACAACCACTCTCTGCCTTCTGTTAGCTAACCAATTCTGAATCCAGATAGCGAAATCTCCCTGTATCCCATATTTTCTGACTTTATGAATGAACGTTTGAAGTGAGAGAAGTATTTGAAAAAGAACATACTTTGTAGTTCTGCAGTTAGTAAAATAGAGTTCAATTGCTTGTTGGCATGAATGGTCCTAATGTTTGATGCAGGATGGTGCCAGTGGCCTCTCTGTTGGTGATGTCCCTGCTACTGCAACTACCAGATGAGAATTGTCTGCTTTGGAGTTGAGGGCAGCAAACACTTGCTTAAATTTTATATGAATTATGATGTTTGCAATTTAGCTTGGATCGTTCATTGCACTTTGCCCTGCAAAAATGCAGGAAGAAAGAGGAAAGCTTAGCAACTGCAATACCATTACAATCCTAATAGTAAAAGCTGCAGTGATGACTTAAAGTCCAGGTTTCAGGTCTGCAGCCAGTTGAAGGCACTAATATTATCTCTCAATTTTCTAACCTGTTAACAGATGAGGATAGTGTTTGTTTGAAGGTAAATAATATTCGCTAGATCGCCCACATTGTGTGCTGACACTCATTACTGAGGACAAAAGCTGGATATCTCACAGTCGTATGCAATACTCTTAAATATCGATGTTGCACTTCTGTGCTTTGTGCTGTGTGTTTCTTGGTTGTGCAGATTTCATTTACAATATGTATTTCTTTAATCTCTTAAATATTATTAAATGTAACGTTCCAGACACAACAGAGACATTTTAAAACAGAAAATGAGAGCAGATAACCAAAAGCTATAACAAAGAAGCAAGTCTTAAGAAGCTACTTCAAGGAGGAAAAAGATGACGGGTTTATGAGGGGAATTCCAGACTCTAGTGGCTAGGCAGCTGAATGGAGGGATTTTATTTGGAGCAGCTCAAATGGCCTGAATTAAAGGAGGATAGATATCCTGGAGCATTGTAGGAATTTAGAGTGGTGGAGCCAAGCTACAGATGGATTTGATGAGTGGTAGAACTCTCAATATGAAGTTAAATCTGACATTGAGGTTGCAAACATTTTGACTCGAATTGAGACACTTGCCATGTAGGACAATAGAATTGGTGGTGAGAGAGCAGAATTTATAGTGGGGACTGAAAGCAATGGCTTGGTCCTCCTAATATTTATCTAGAGGAAATTTCTGCTCACCTGATACTGGATGTTGAACAAGTCGTCTGGCAGTTTGAAGGCAGTGGAAGAATTGAGAGAAGCGGTGATAAGAATCAGCTTGTTATAGATCAGACCAAACCTCCTCCTTAAGAAGAATGCCTAGACCCTAAATCTTTGTAATTTTTAAAGGTAACTATAAGGCATTGCATTCCAAAGGCAATTTGATTGATCAAACTACTCGACTTCAAGCAAAACATACTTTATAATTATACTTCAGTTAAAATACAGAATGAAAATAAAAGAATTGGCTTAACTGTAACTCTATCGAAATCCTTAACAAAATAATACATATATTGACTATTACTAATTAACTGTTCCAATATAGTAACATTATATAAAAACACACTTGGCAAAGGCAAATTTTGTAAAATAGATTGTCTCACATGCAATTCTAACCATGGTGTGGAAGTGCCATTGTTGGATTGAGGTGGATAAAGTCAGAAGTCACACGACACCAGGCTATAGTCTAACAGCTTTGAAATCACAAGCTTTCGGAGGACAGCCCCTTCGTCAGGTGCAGCATCAGGAAGAGCATCCCAGCTTTTAGCTGTGACAGAGAGAGGAATGAGATCTTCCAAATCCAGCTTCCAGACCCCAGCAATGGCTGAAAGCTAAAACTAAAAATGCTGATTCTGTGGGAGTTGACCCAACCCGTTCAGGCTGTTTCTATTGTTCCAACTTTAAAAAACCCAACACCTCTGAGATTATTTATTATCTTTGAGCAGACCGCACGTTACCTCTGTAAAACCAAGGCTAAAAAACACCACTTTAGCCAGAGTATCGTCAAAAGCTGCAAAAGTCTATGTTGTGGCAACTGAGATTGTGTTTTTGGATGCTGTCTCTGATGGGCAACATGAATTTAAATAATATGAATGTAGAATATTACAATATAGAAGGCAGCCATTCGGCTCTTCTATTTTTGTACTGGCTCCTGAAAGAGCTACCCAGCTAGTCCCATTCTCCAGCCCCATCTCCATAGTCCTGTAAATTAATCATTTTTAGATGTATGTCTGGCTGTCTTTTGAAACTCCCCATGAAATCAGCATGTACCACTCTCTCAGGCAGCGTATTCCAAATCCTAACATCTCTGACTAATGCACGTTCTCCTTATCACATTCCTACTTCTCCTGCTGACAATCTTGAATTGTGACCTGTAGTTACTGACATACCAACGAGTGGATATCCTTCTTTACCTTTTCAGAATTGTTCATGATCAATCTTCTCTGCTCCAAGAAGAATAAACCCAATTTCTCTAATCTTTCCTTGTATTTAAAAACCCTCATTTCTGGTAGCATTCAGTAAATCTCTTTTGCACTCTCTCCAGGTCTCTAACATCTTTCCTTAAATAAGGTGCCTAGACTGAACACAAGATTCCAGTGTAGACTGACAAATGATTTATAGAGGTGGAGCATCACTTCCTTGCTTTTATTCTCTCTGTCTCAATTTATAAACCCAAGGAACACGCAAGCCTTCTGAACAACTGTTTCACCTTGCTTAGCCACCTTTAGAGAATTATGTACTTGAACCCCAAGGTCCTTCTGTTCCAGTATCCTCCCAATGTTGTGCAATTGAGCCTGTATTGTCTCTTCATGTTTCTTGTACAAAAATGTATTACCTCACATTTCTCTGCATTGAAATTCATCTGCCAGGTGTCAACCCATTTGGCCAACTTGTCAAGGTCCTTCTGAGTCAGTCAGCTTCATCCTCATAATTCACTCTTCTCTCTCGCTTAGTACCTGCAAATTTAGAGATTTTGCCCTCAACACCCATCTACAAATTTTTTAAAAAATCAGAAAAAGCAGTGGTCCCATCACCAATTCCTCATCCTCTGCCTGTGACACCTTGTTGAAGAATTGAATCAAATTTGTCAGAAAGGCAAAGCCATGTTGACTGTCAAGTATCGACTTATTTTTCTTTTGGTGTATATTTACCTTATCCTGTATCATGGCCTCCATCGGTTTTCCCACTATTGACATCAAGCTGACAGTTCTGTAGTTTCCTGCATTAACCTTTGCCCCTTTCTTAAGTAGTAGCATCGGATTTGCAAACTTCCATTTCCCTGTGTTCAGGAGAGGCCTGGAAAACTTCTGTCAAATACACAACACCTCTCTCTCAGCAATCTAGGATGCATCCCTTCTGGGCCTCATGACTTCTTTGCCTGGAGTGCCGCCTGCCCTTTTTGCATTTCTTCTTTACCTAATTCTGTCCTGCTCAGTTGCTCAACATCAACACTTTCTCCAGGCAATTGTCACTATTTTCTAATTTGTTAAAGAAGCAAACTACTCATTTAATACCTCTGCCATACCCTTTACTTCAAAGAGCAGCTTATTCTGCAAATTTCTCATGGGCCCCACTCTATCCTTAATTAATCTTTTACTACTATTATATTTGAGAAACGTTTTGCTTTCTGATTTAGTGCAGCCTGCCATTTTTTCCTAATGCTTCTTGTTAACCTTAGTCTCTCTGTTGCACTTGAGATACTCTTGTTGATTTCAGTTGCTATTTTAGTATGCATCATATGCCTCCTTTCGCTTCCTTATTTTCTCATCAATATCCTGAGTCATCCAAGGAATTCTAGCTTTGGATACCTTGTATTTATTTCACATGGTATTGTACTTAGCTTGAACCCTATTCATCACTCTTTTGAAATTCTTCCGTCAGATCATTCTGTCAACAGATTTGTCTTCAGCTGTCATCAAATCATTCCAAAAGTGTGGAATATGCAATTCAATTAACGGAGAGGAAGTGCCACAAGTGCCATTTCTGATCCATTGCGGGATCCTCACAATGTTCCCATAACAAAGTGACTCAGAATGCACTTGAACATTTTGTGTTGGATGCTTAGGACAATGAATTTTGATAGGCTTTAAAATGCTTTCATTTAAGTTTCTTTATACAATTAACACCGACTGCCTGACTGAAAAATCTTATTTACTTAATGTAGGAAAAGATTTGCTAACTCATGATAGGCTCAGAAAAGCAAAATTGGCCAAACTGTACTAGAACACTCAGAATTCCCAAACAACTCACAAGCTGAATCAGACAGCATGCAGACAAGGGAATACACTTTAAGCTCCCATGGATATGACAGGGCACCACAGATATTTCAAAGCCCTAAGGAAGTTTCACAACCCAGCAATACCAAAGCCACACAGAGCAGGACAGACAGATGGCACCAGCAAGGACATGCTCCAGGAACAGGACAATGGAAGCACCTCACCACTTCAGGAGAAACTTTAACACCTACCTGTGAAGAGGAATGGAACCATGATACTGTCAGGAGTCGCATTGTGTGAAGGAACAGGATATTCATCCGATACTTGTTTTCCAATTAGCATCCTTGTAACTAAATCACTCCATTTCCAGATACATTGTCGTTTCCCATTTCTTAATCAATGTCATTGTGCAGCATTACTATAAAAATGGTCTCATCCTCAGCTCTGGGAAGAGAAATTCTGATCTACCTGTACAGACTGTCAGTTCTGTGTCAGCCTAGTCAATTTCTTTTCCGTGATATCGCTTGCAATAAACTGTTTTGTCAATTTCACTTCGAACGGTGTTTTGTGATCTCTAACCTATTGGGTAAATTTCTCCAACACTTAATCTGCATAAACCATTTTAAGATGACTTTTCAGCTTTGAAAACCTGGACAGCTATGAACTGCCTGTTGAAACTGTTGTTTTCAACTATTCTCAACTTTCGATGGTCCTGGTCCAACTTTCTGATGTCACACAAGATCTACTTGCTAAATCACTTAATCACTCATTAGCTCCCCAAGCAGTTTGCTTGTCATTTAAACTTAGATTTAGATTACTTACACTATGGAAACAGGCCCTTCGGCCCAACAAGTCCACACCCGACCCTCCGAAGAGCAACCCACCCAGACCCATTCTCCCACACCTAACACTATGGGCAATTTAGCATGGCTAATTCATCTAACCTGCACATCTTTGGATTTTGGGAGGAAACCGGAGCACCCAGAGGAAACCCATGCAGACGCAGGGAGAATGTCCAAACTCCACGCAGACAGTTGCCCGAGGCGGGTATTGAACCCGGGTCTCTGGCTCTGTGAGGCAGCAGTGCTAACCACTGTGCCACCCACAAAACTTCTTGAAGCAAGTCTCGACCTAAGTAATTTCCTTGACACTGACCCATTCAGACAACGTGGACATTGTAGCGTGTAAATCTGCACCATGTTTGGATTGTGGGAGGAAACTGGAGCAAACCCGCGCAGACACGGAGGAAGACCGTCCAAACTCCACACAGACAGAGGCTAGAATCGAACCCAGGTCCCTGGCGTCGTAAGGCAGATATGCTAACCACTGACCCACCGTGCAGCCTAACCGGAGCACCCGGAGGAAACCCCCACACACACACACACACACACGGAGAATGTGCGAACTCCATGCAGACAGTCACCTGAGGCTGGAATCGAACCCAGGACCCTGGCGCTGCGAGGCAGCAGTGCTAACCACTGTTTCTTGGAAATTATATTTCAACACTCTGGTTAAAAAATGACTTCCTGATCCCCTTTTTAAAAACAAATCCCCTTAACAGAACAAAAACCAAAAACATATTTACCTATACTTTTGAATCCAAATTCACAAATTATGATAATAAATTATGAGCCTTTATCACACAAGACATTTTGATCATTACATTGAAGCTTCTGTTGGAAACACACATGATACACGTTACAAAATCAGAAGATATGAAGAGCAGATGGCAGAGCACTTTGTATGAAATTTTGAACAAAACTGTTTCAAATGGAAGATTGAAAGCTATGTTGGAAAAGTGGCTGAACTTGATGTCAAATGTGAAACCTCCGTACAATAGCTATTTTCCACCAGAGCTCATTTAAGGATCAAACGACAATCTGTGAGGGGTTGGTCAAAGTTAATGGAGATGAGAATTTGGCTACTGCTTTGTGTCTCTTTCTTTAGTTTGGGGAGAAAGAAGAACCATGAAAATTTGGACAAAAGGAATGATTGTCAGACTTCCTAAACAGAGGGATGGATTTGATTGTGACATCTGATGTGGTATAACGTTACTGTTGTCTGTGGCAAATGTTTCTGCACAATTAACCTCAATAAAATTAGAACAGCTATTGATAACTGACTCTGAGAGGTGCGAGCTGGGTTTTGTTATTTTAATCTTTAGTCTTTTTTTATTCTTTGCTTTGCTGAAAAAGGTATTCATAGAACATAGAACAATACAGCGCAGAACAGGCCCTGCGGCCCTCGATGTTGCGCCGACCTGCGAACAGTTCTCAGCTCGTCCCCCTACACTATCCCAAAATCATCTATGTGCTTATCTAAGGATTGTTTAAATCTCCCTAATGTGGCTGAGTTGACTACATTAGCAGGTAGGGCATTCCACTCCCTTACCACTCTCTGCGTAAAGAACTTGCCTCTGACATCTGTCTTAAATCTATCACCCCTCAATTTGTAGTTATGCCCCCTCAAACAAGCTGACGTCATCATCCTAGGAAAAAGTCGTTCACTGTCTACCCTATCTAATCCTCTGATCATCTTGAATGTCTCTATCAAATCCCCTCTCAGCCTTTACTCATATGACCTTCCCTCCAGGCAACATCCTGGTAAATCTCCTCTGCACCTTTTCCAATGCTTCCACATCCTTCCTGAAATATGGGGACCAGAACTGTACACAATATTCCAAGTGTGGCTGCACCAGCGTTTTGTATAGTTGCAGCATGATATTGTGGCTCCGGAACTCAATCCTCTATGAATGAAACCTTCTTAACAGCACTATCCACCTGGGTGGCAACTTTCAGGGATCTATGTACATGGACTCCAAGATCCTTCTGCATATCCACACTACCAAGAATTATTCCATTGATCCAGTACTCTGCCTTCCTGTTATTCTTCCCAAAGTGCATCACCTCACATTTAGTTACATTGAACTCCATTTGCCACCTCTCAGCCCAATTCTGCAGTTTATCCAAGTCGCCCTGCAACCTGAAACATTCTACCAAATTGTCTACTACTCCACCGACTTTAGTGTGTCTGCAAATTTACTAATCCATACTCCTATGCCTGCGTCTAAGTCATTTATAAAAATGAGAAACAGCAGTGGTCCCAAAACAGATCCTTGTGGCACACCATTGGTAACCGGACTCCAGGCTGAATATTTTCCATCAAGCACCACTCGCTGCCTTCTTTCAGAAAGCCAGTTTCTAATCCAAACTGCTAAATCACCCTCAATCCCATGCCTCTGCACTTTCTCCAACAGCCTACCATGTGGAACCTTATCAAAGGCTTTACTGAAGTCCATGTATACCATGTCAACTGCCCTACCCTCATTTAAATGCTTAATCACCTTCTCAAAAAACTCAATGAGGTTTGTGAGACACGACGTGCCCTTGACAAAACCATGTTGACTATCTGAAGTCAAATTGTTGCTTGCTAGATGATTATAAATCTTACCTCTTATAATCCTTTCCAAAGCCTTTCCTACAACAGAAGTAAGGCTCACTGGTCTGTAATTACCTGGGTCATCTCTACTGCCCTTCTTGAACAAGGGCACAACATTTGCAATCCTCCAGTCCTCTGGTACTAAATCTGTAGATAATCACGACTCAAATATCAAAGCCAAGGGCTCTGCTATCTCCTCCCTAGCTTCCCAGAGAATCCGCGGATAAATCCCATCCAGCCCAGGGGACCTCTCTACCTTCACTCCTTCTAGAATTGATAACACCTGTTCATAACTAACCTCGATCCTTTCTAGTCTAATATCTCGTACCTCATTCTTCTCCTCTACAATATTCTCCTTTCCCTGAGTGAAAACCAATGAGAAATGTTCGTTTAGCACCTCTCCGATCTCCACAGTGTCCACACTTAACTTCCCACTTCTGTCTTTGACTGGCCCTATTCCTACCCTAATCATCCTTTTATTCCTCACATACCTATAGAAAGCTTTAGGGTTCTCCTTTATTCTATTGGCTAAAGACTGCTCGTGTTCTCTCTTTGCTCTTCTTAATTCTCTCTTTAAATCCTTCCTGGCTGATCTGTAACTCTTCATCGCCTCATCTGAACCATCTTGTCTCATCAACACATAAGCCTCCATCTTCTTCTTAACAAGAGATGCAATTTCTGTAGTAAACCACGGTTCCCTTACCTTATCACTTCCTCCTTGCCTGACAGGGACCGAATTTAATTGACTTTCAGAAGGTGGGCAATAGTATTTACAAAGATTTGCTCTGGTCGATTTTCAAAACACATTGGTTATTTAGGAAAATTATTAGCATAATTGGGATTGTACATGAAGAAATACAATGTATGTTGAGAATTAGCAATGAGTTAACTTTTGGTTCAATATAACAGTTGGTGGCAGATGTTGCACAGTGTTCTCTATATTTTTTAGGACTGTGATTAGTCTTGCAATGAGACAATCTCATCAAATCAGGCATTGCGTAGACTGTGGAGAAACTGGGGATCTGAACTTTGTCTGAACGTTGGTCTCATGAATTATTAAAAATAGAAGCCATGCAAACGAAAGATAAACAATCTTGCCAATACAGCCAATAGAATTGTATTATATGTCAACAATGGAAAATTCTGACAAGCAAATGCACATAGAAGTTGATTATTTGAGAATAGCATATTTTAACTTAGACAGTCTTGTGTTGGACAATGGAATAAAATGCATATCAGATGTCAATACTTGCATTGGACCAGCTTCTACTGCTTCTCTAAATACAGAAATCAGCTATGATTGGAAAATGATTCAAATATAGAGGCCCAGCATTAAAGCTTGCATGATGAAAATGCATTTTTCCAATAATCTAAATAAAAATTGACATGGCTGGAATCTTCCCAGGGCCTGACCGCCATAGGCGATGGCAAGAGAATTGCAAGAGAAGTCAAGCAAGGCCTTTATTGAAGTTGAGACCATTTTTCAACTAAGTTCTGCATGTCAAGACAGAGATCTCGTGAGTCAGCTGCGAGAGGCCTATTAGCAGGAATTTTATCATTAATTATAATTCTGATTATTTTCTCATCTGACCTCATTCCATTATGATAATATCTGCCAGACAGAAACTAGACACCGAGAACTAGCCACGAGGATCGGTGCTGGGTGCATTACTTTTCATCATTTATATATATGGTTTGGATTTGAATATAGGAGGTATAGTTACTAAGTTTGCAGATGACACTAAAATTGGAGATGTAGTGGACAGCAAAGAAGGTTTCCTCAGATTACAACAGGATCTTGCTCAGATGGGCCAGTGGGCTGAAGAATGGCAAATTGAGTTTAATTTCGATAAATGTAAGGTGCTGTATTTTGGGAAAGCAAATCTTACAGGAGTTATACACTTAATGTTAAGGTCCTGGGGAGTGTTGCTGAACAAAGAGACCTTGGAGTGCAGGTTCATAGCTCCCTGAAAGTGGAGTCGCAAGTATGCTTTCCTTTATTGGTCAGAGTACAGGAATTGGGAGGTCATATTGCGGCTGTACAGGACATTGGTTAAGCCAGTTTTGGAATGTGTGCAATTCTGGGACTCCTTCCCATCAGAAAGATGTTGTGAAACTTGAAAGGGTTCGGAAAAGATTTATAAGGATGTTGCCAGGGTTGGAGGATTTGAGCTATAGGGAAAGATTGAATAGACTGGGACTTGTTTAGCATCGGAGGCTGAGAGATGACCTTATAGAGGTTTATAAAATCATGAGGGGCATGGATAGGATAAACAGACAAAGTCTTTTCACTGGGGTGGGGGAGTCCAGAACTAGAGGGCATAGGTTTAGGGTGAGAGGGGAAAGATAAAAGTGCAACTTTTTCACACAGAGGGTGGTACGTGTATGGAATGAGCTGCCAGAAGTGGTGGAGGCTGGTATAATTGCAATATTTAAAAGGTATCTGGATGGGTATATGAATAGGGAGTGTTTAAAGGGATATGGGCCAGGTGCTGGCAAATGGGATTCGATTAGTTTGGAATATCTAGTCGGCATGGACCAGTTAGACCGAAAGGTCTGTTTCCATGCTGTATATCTCTGTGACTCTATGATTCTAATTCCTGACATGAGCAAGTACTTAGCAACTCCAGCTCATCATTTGCTTCCTTTGAATCTCCGATTTGGACACATGGCACCAACATCTCAACGCACCCTCTGTGGGCTGTGAGCCTACTTCCACAGATGTTGCTATGTGATGTGGAACAGCATTATTGTACCCTCATTGTCCATCACCAATCTGCTTATACTATGCTTTTGCACTTGAATATTTCACTTTTTCCCAACTCTCATCTTCGCAGTGCTGCAGTAAAGGCAGTGTGTGTGCTTGGATAGGCAAGCAGTTCATGGATTGGACCAGGCTGCATTGTGCTCACTCACCTTCAGCTGATTTTGCCCACAGCATTTTGCCTTGCCTTGCCTAGCCACCTTGCACTTTGTCCACTGAGCCAGAGTCAGTAGGCTCACAATACTTCTGTTGTGCCTCCCCTTTTAGGGTGACACAAAGCCTGTCAATAGTGATCAGTCAGTGGTTGGACATGTTGCTGTGTGGCAGTGCACTGCATTGATCTCACAACTGTGCATTGTGTCAGTGGCCTATGTAGCTAACATCCTGCATGTGCCTCAGCCAAATGGTCATGTCTTAACGTGGAAAGGGAATAGTCCTCTGTCAAATCAAGGGAGACACTCTTTGGTCAGAGACCCTAGCACAGTAAATCAAGTACATTTTCCAATGTCAGTCCAGCAGCTTGGGCATTGTCTGCTGCTTGAGGTGGTCAGGGTCAAGATATTCTCATAGGAGATTAGGAAGCTGAATGTTTTTCACCCCATGTGGATCTTTCTGCCTATAGTGGAATATTTTCTCCTGGAATGAGAGAAAAGGAGAAATTAAGTTAGATGAAAATGGTACAGCTGATAGTGCTGGTGAAGGTGTGTGAAAGGTGGTGAGGTGTTCAGAGTAAGTGAGCAGTAGGTGCAGTCGGCGTGCAAGGTTACTAGTGTGGGGGATTGAGGTAAGTGAGAATGAGCGAGGGAAGATTTAGATGTAATAGCAAGTGATAGAGAGCAAACCTTAGTGTAATGTGTGTGTGGTAGCAGAGAGAAGATGGTGGCACTTATCTTGGTGGAACTTAGAGAAGCCATTAACTTTCTTCCTATTTTGCTGGGCATGCTCCAAACAGCTGAGACCACACTGACCTGAATCAGGCTGATATGATCTGGTGTCATTGGCTTCCATACTGACATTGGGAGGAAAGGACAGTCCTCCTTTTTCCCATCCTACACACCAGGACCTCCAGGTCCTTGTCTGCAAAGTAGATGCCAAATTCTCCTTATTTGCAATGTTTGAGCCAAATGTCATGAAGAATGCAGGACAGCTCTGAACTGACAGTACTTGATTGGATGCACAGTGACCTAAAGATTCTGCAGCCAGAGTTCCTGGGATATCCCGCCACTGAGTTATTCCAGGTCCGGTGATTGGAGAATTGGGCTTGTGTTGAACGGGAGGGGTATTCCTAGGGTGTGGCACTAGTTAATGAGGCAAGTTTGCAGTCTGCCTGGTGGAGAGAAACTTGGAGAAAATGACAGTTTACACTTGTAAAAAACCATGGTAGGATTCAGCCCATGGGTTTTGGAACTCTGAGGCCATATGCCACTCTCTTCTTTTTTTGGCATTGGCAACTAGTTCATAAATTGTGCAGCTGCTTTGTTTGTTATTTTCTGTCCATTGATATTGAGAGTGAAAATAAGTGGAAATGCCCTTGTAATTTTCTGAGATTCTATCAATTGCATGTGCTGCCTTGTCAGTTGTACGCGGGGTCTCCAGATTTCGCTAGACAGTTTCAATTTTAAACATTGAGTTTTGCTTTAAAGCATCAGGCATGGGCCCGAATAGTGATTCAGAAAATAAGCTTTTCAGATAGGAAGAACATGTGGATGCAGGTTTCAAAAAGAATCTGAGAGTTGGAGCTAGACTTATAGCTAGATGTGATCATATAATTAGAAATAATTGTTAATCCTAAAGTTTTATAACCACTCATTTTAGATAAAAGGTACAAATAAATAATTTTTGTCCTGATTTTTGACAAGCAGGAAATTCATATTTTCATTTCTGATGATTGCATATCTATCATCGAGTTGACTACATATTAATGGAAACAAAACATACAAGAAATGTGTGATATGTATATAACATATGTTATTATCATTTTGGGAGTTTGAAATTTTATCGGAGAGGGTGACTAATTTTGAGTTTTATTTCTGTGAATTTTTTTTAAAAAGAGGTCTGAAAGTTATTTGGAGATATTTTAATCAACTTGTTCAGACACAGTATAAAACATATGTGAGCTAGATGGGACTTCAACTTCTCTTCCAAAGGGTTCACTGTGTCACAAGAACCCTAAAATAGCAAAAGATGGCTTTGATCCTTGATCTTTGGGTTATGGGATGAGCATACTTCCATTGCACCATTCAGCTGGTAAAAGTCTGTTGTTCTATTGACTGAGCTGTTTGGGCAAGAAGGTTATTTGGAACATTAAATTAAGTACATAATTTTCAAGATAAAACCTGCTACCGATTAGTGCTTAATTGATGGAATGTCCATACTGTTGAGTTTCCAAGAGAGTTAATGTATTGGGGCACGAGTTTTCACTTTTGATTTCAGTTCAGAAGAATCCGGATTCAGTTCAGGAGAAGAGTTTCCTCCTAGCAGAAGAATCTATGTTTTACTTGAAAGTAGCCATTCTAGTAGAAGATTTTTAGTTTGAAGTCTCCAAGCTGTGAGAGTTTGTATGGATATTTTCTAGTTGTCAGATCTGAAAGGAGATTCACAGCGGCAAAACTAGAAAGTAGTTATAAATCTCTCAGCTGTCCAATAAAAGGAGCTGGAAAGAATAATGTTTGAGAAAGAAAAAGAGTTGAGACAGGAGTGCTATTTCTCTGCGATACTGTATCTGTGATGGATAATGCGAGGAAACAGGTTGAAACATTGTTTTAAAATCACAAAATGCTAAAGAACTCAGTGGGTCAGGCAGCAGCCATGGATAGAAAGCAAGCTAATGTTTCGAATCTAGATGACTCTCCATCAGAACTGATGGGAAGTGTGGAGGGAGGCAGCATTTATGCAGTAGTGTTACAGAGAGGGAGGCAAGGTTGGAATGCTGGGGGAGAAGAAAGGATGTTGGTAGTTCAGATTAAGTGATCAGAATGTGAGGATGGCAGAACAATGGTGTGTCTAACTGCGAGATTGGAGAGAACAGACCAGTCCCACTGCAGTAAGAGGAGGGGAGAGAGGATATTGTGACAGCATGTAACAAGCAAAGCTAAAAGAAAGGGAAGGAATGGGCTCTCAATCTGAAAGTGTTGAACTCAGTGCAGTGGAAACTCGATTATCTGAATGTGATGGGAGGGCACTATTTTGTTCGGATAATCGATTATTCGGAAAATCGATTAAATGCCTTTCCTCTGGGGCTCGGAGTTGTAAAGTCTGCTGCCTATTCAGGAGACTGCAGCAGCACACAGTGCGTGAGACCCCGCCCCAAAGACTGCCCCCTCTTGTTCCCCGTCCGAATTTCTAAACAGGCTGTCATTAAAAAAGCAAATAAATTCATTAGTAGTTAGCAATATTTTCTGCACAAGAATATTGCTTCTAAAACAAAAGTCAATCTTTTAAAGGAAAATGCAGGACTCTCAGCTGTATGATAACCAATCATACTGTCGCTAAGAATATTCTTCAAATCAAGGTTTATGTTATTCTTAGAGATGAGTCCTTTCACAAATATAAAATAGATTGACTTAGTTGCACCATTCACAGAAAACATAAGCCTTATCAATAGATCTGCAGTTTATTACATATGTAATTGGACAGTCCCCTACAAAAGTATTTTTTAAATTGCCACTTAACAGTTCCCAGACTGCAGTCCTTTTGCAAAAGCTGCATACAAGCTAAAACCTTCTTTCACATCATATGATTTAGGATTTCATCACCAGGCAACAGTTGAATTCACCAACAATAATTTTCACTCAGTGCCAGTTTGATCATTATGCACAGCAGCCCACCTGGCAAATAAAACTGCATGATTCACTCTGTGAAAGTACACCACCTGCCTGCTGAGTCACAAAGCTTCTGAGAAAGCATTAGTTACTCATCTACCTGTTCATATTGGAAAACATCCTGTTATTCAGCTGTCAAATCAGAAAAATTCATAGCACAATGTACCTACTGAACTGCAAAGCAGTTCTAACTTTGTTCATAAGGTACATCACATCATCTGTCATTTGTGAAAGAAAATCTAAGTGTTGCAAATCAGCCATTTGAACACAAGAGGGCTTTTCGTTGCTGTTCCATTCTCTCTCAAGATAGTCAAAAGTACATTTGTTATCATTCTAGCTGATGTTAATACTGTTCTAGTCAAATCCCAGATACTGAACAGATACACAAGGTTGTTCATGTTCTTCAGCACAATAAGACAAGTTTATTGCACAAAGAAAAGAAAAACAAAATTGTGCATAGGCTAGCTTAGAAATATTTTTAACATAAACAGTAAAACAAAAGGCCCAGTTGTTTGTCCTCTAGTTTTCTGCTGTGATTCGCTGGAGCATTGCAGCATTCTGAGGACAGACAACTGGGCCTTTTGTTTTACTGTTTATGTTAAAAATATTTCTAAGCTAGCCTATGCACAATTTTGTTTTTCTTTTCTTTGTGCAATAAACTTGTCTTATTGTGCTGAAGAACATGAACAACCTTGTGTATCTGTTCAGTATCTGGGATTTGACTAGAACAGTATTAACATCAGCTAGAATGATAACAAATGTACTTTTGACTATCTTGAGAGAGAATGGAACAGCAACGAAAAGCCCTCTTGTGTTCAAATGGCTGATTTGCAACACTTAGATTTTCTTTCACAAATGACAGATGATGTGATGTACCTTATGAACAAAGTTAGAACTGCTTTGCAGTTCAGTAGGTACATTGTGCTATGAATTTTTCTGATTTGACAGCTGAATAACAGGATGTTTTCCAATATGAACAGGTAGATGAGTAACTAATGCTTTCTCAGAAGCTTTGTGACTCAGCAGGCAGGTGGTGTACTTTCACAGAGTGAATCATGCAGTTTTATTTGCCAGGTGGGCTGCTGTGCATAATGATCAAACTGGCACTGAGTGAAAATTATTGTTGGTGAATTCAACTGTTGCCTGGTGATGAAATCCTAAATCATATGATGTGAAAGAAGGTTTTAGCTTGTATGCAGCTTTTGCAAAAGGACTGCAGTCTGGGAACTGTTAAGTGGCAATTTAAAAAATACTTTTGTAGGGGACTGTCCAATTACATATGTAATAAACTGCAGATCTATTGATAAGGCTTATGTTTTCTGTGAATGGTGCAACTAAGTCAATCTATTTTATATTTGTGAAAGGACTCATCTCTAAGAATAACATAAACCTTGATTTGAAGAATATTCTTAGCGACAGTATGATTGGTTATCATACAGCTGAGAGTCCTGCATTTTCCTTTAAAAGATTGACTTTTGTTTTAGAAGCAATATTCTTGTGCAGAAAATATTGCTAACTACTAATGAATTTATTTGCTTTTTTAATGACAGCCTGTTTAGAAATTCTTTAGTCTGGGATTTCTAAGTTTTACTCCTTATCCTAATGCTCAAGTCAATTCATGGTGAAGTGATTATGGTTATTTATTAAACCTCATTTGCAAGCACATCTTCTTCAAGTTGCCCAATCAACTAGCCAGAATTGCTGGTCATTTTGTTCAGTATTTACACATTAAAATAGAAAGAAAAATAATAAACCATTATAACTGATAATAATGCAGCCACTGTCGATTCTAATCAACTTCTGGTGAAATAGGTGAAGACGTCATTATTTCTGCAGTCTAGCTGTCAGCATACATGAATGTAAGAAGTGTTGGTTGAAGTATCTAAATTGATTCAAAGAGCTGATTTAATTTAAAAAAATTTTTTTTTTTTAACAAGTCATGAAGCTGAATAAAAGCTCAATGATCACAATATCTTTTCTGTTTCATTGGCTAACGTTGATTTTCTGTCTATTAATTATTTTCCATGTGAGAGTCATAGAGTCAAACAGCACAGAAACAGACCGTTCGGTCCAACATAATCACAAACTAACCTAGTCCTACCTGTCTGCTCCTGGCCCATATCCCTTCAAACCTTTCCTATTCATGTACTTATCCAAATTTCTTTTAAACATTGAATTTGTACCTACATCCACTACTTCCTCAAGAAGTTCATTCCACACATGAATCACCCTTTGTGTAAAAAAATTGCCCCATATGTCTTTTTGAAATGTCTCTCCTCTCACCTTAAAAATGCACCATAGTCTTAAAATCCCCCATCCCAGGGAAAGACAACTACCATTAATTCTATCCATACTCCTCATTATTTTATAAACTTCTATCAGGTTGCCTCTCAACCTGCTATGCTCCAGTGTGGTATTCATTTATCACATGAAGAAAAACCTATCTGCCCAACTTCAGCTTTTTCTCTAGTTGCATATGCTAAAGAAAAATTCTGCCTATCAAGGTTTAGAAAGTAAAATATTTTGACTTGTAGTCAGCATGATATTTTATTCTGTACTCCTCAAGTAATATGTTGTTTATTATTCATTCATGGCACGTGGACGAAATTGACTTGTGTTTATTGACTGTCCCTAATTGCCATTGAGGAAATTTTGTTGTGATGTCTTCTTGAACCACTACAATCTTGGGTGTAGGGACTCCCACAGGGTTGATGGGAAGGGTGTTCCAGGACTTTGATCCAGCGAGACTGAAGGAATGGTGATATATCTTCAAATCTGGACAGTGTGTGACTGGGACAGAAATTTGCAGTAGTGCTCCAATGCATCTGCTGCCTTTGTCCTTGGATGGTAGAGGTTGCTAGTTTGGAAGGTGTTGTTGAAGGAAACATGGTTATTTACTGCAGTGTATCTTCTGAATGGTATGCATTGGTGCCACTGTGCTTCAGTGGTGAAGGAAGTAAATGCTGAAGGTGGTGGATGGGTTTCCAATCAAGCAGGCTGCTTTATCCTGAATGGTGTTAAGCTTCTTCAATAATGACCTTGACACTCAGCACTATTTGTGACAACTCAAATATTGAAGCAGTCCATGTCCATATGCAGCAAGTCCCAGGCAATATCTAGATTTAGGCTGACAAGTAATCACATCATAGAACTGAACATCTCCACTTATAATCTTATGATGGAGGGAAGTTGAAGGAGCTAAAGATGGCTGAGCCTAGGATACTGAGGAATTCATACAACTTAGCTTCGGGCTAAGTTGACTCACCTCCAACAATCACAACTTTTGTATTAAGAATGACTTCGCCCGATTCCCAATTGAGTTCGGTTTTGCTCAGGCTCCTTGATGCCTCACTTGATCGAGTGCTGTCTTGATGTCTAGGACAATTGCTGGCATGACACCTTTGGAGTTAAGCACTTTTGTCCATGTTTAGACCAAGACTCAATGTTCCTGGCAGAATCCAAACAGTGTCAGCAAGCATGTTATTCCTTTGATAATGCTATCAAGCAGTGCTTGCAATGACACTTCTCATCACTTTGCTGATGTCTGAGAACAGCTTGATAGAATGGTAATTGACTGCTTGAATTTGTCCTGTGTTTTATAGACAGGATATACCTGGCAATTTGCCACAACGTTGGATAGGTGCTTGTGTTGTACTTGTGTTGGAACAGTTTAGTTCAGGGTGCAGCTACTTCCAAAGCGCAAGTCTTCAACACAACTGTCAGAATATTATCATGGCTTATATCCTTATCAGTACCTAGTGTCTTCAGCTGTTTTTTGATATCATGTGGAGTGGATTATAATTGGTAACATATTTTGAAACAGATTTGAAAATGTTGAAGTTTAAAAAAAAGTCTGTTCCCATAATAAGAATGCAGATAGTTAAAATGTAGGTATAGCGCATCATTTAGAAAGGGAATGGTATGTTACCCTTTATTACAAGGGAATTGGAGCATAGGAAAAGAGGCTTTGTTAAAATTTTAGCGAGACCACATATTGATATGTAAGTTTAGTCTCCACATTTATGAAAAGATGTACTTGCATTAGAGGTGGTATAGTAAAACTACACTAAATGAGTCCATACGATTAAGGGACTGTCCTACGATGAGCAAATTGGGTCTTTTTACTTGGAGTTTAGAAGAATATGAGGTGATCTCAGTGAAATGTACGTAACCGTAAAGGGGCTTGATAAGGTAGACACTGAGATATTGTTTCTGTGGTCAGGGAGTGTAAAACACGGGCGCAGTCTCAAGGACAAGCAGCCAGTCATTTAGGACTAAGATGAGTGAGAACAGTTTTAAATTCTTTACTCCAGAACGTTATCAGTACTCCATCTTGAAACATAGAAACTGAGAAGACAGGAGCAGGAGTAAGCCTTTTATCCTTTGAGCCTGTTCGGCCATTCAGTATGATGTCTGATCATCCAATTAGGTACCCTGTTCCTGTGTTCTCCTCATGTCTTTTGATCCCTTTAGTCTAAACATATCCAACTCCTCTTGAAAGTATTCAGTATTTAGGCTTTAACAGCTTTCATTGGCAGTAAATTCCACAGGCTTGGTGTCACAGTGGTTAGCACTGTTGCCTCTCAGCGCCAGAGACCAGGGTTCAAATCCCGCCTCAGGCGACTGATTGTGTGGAGTTTGCACATTCTCCCTGTGTCTGCGTGGGTTTCCTCCGGGTGCTCCGGTTTCCTCCCACAGTTCAAAAATGTGCAGGTTAGGTGAATTAGGTAAAAATTGCTCATAGTGTTAGGTGAAGGGGTAAATGTAGGGGATGGGTCTGGGTGCGCTTCGGCGGTTCGGTGTGGACTTGTTGAAGGGCCTGTTTCCACACTGTAAGTAATCTAATCTGAACTCTCTGGGTGAAGAAATTGCTCCTCATTTCTGTCCCAAATGGCCTACCCTGTATCCTTACACTGTGACCCTTCATTCTGTACTCTCCGGGAATCGGGAACATCCTTCCTGCCTTTACCCTTCTAGTCCTGTGAGAATTTTATATGTTTCTATGAAGTCCCCCGGTCTTCTAAATTTCAGGAAATATTATTCTCACTAGTCCAGTCTTTATTCATACATCGCTTCTGTCATTCCAAGAATCAGCCTGGTAAACATTCGTTGCACTCCCTCCATAGAAAGAACATCCATCCTCAGCTGAGGAGACCAGCACTGCACACAGTATTCCTGGGTGTAGTGTCACCAAGCCCAATTGAAGCAAGACATTCCTGCTCCTGTACTCAAATCTTCATGTTATGCTGTATTTGCCTGTTTACTTCCTGTGACTTGTGTACAGGGGCACCCAGATGTCATTGTACACTCTCCCCCCCCCCTTTCCCAGTCTATCACCATTCAGATAATAATCTGCCTTCCTATTTTTGTTACCAAAGTAGATGACCTCACACTTATCCACATTATACTTCACCTGTCATACATTTATGTATTCACCCAGTATGTCCAAATCACATATTTCTGCATACTCCTCACAGATTATCCTACCAGCCAGCCTTGAATACATTGAAAGTTGGTATAGATGGATTTTTAGTGTCTCAGCATCAAAGGATATGAGGCATGGACAGGAGAGTGAACTCAAGACAATGAGCATCCTGAATGATGGAATAGGCACAGTGGACCAATGGATCTACTCCTGCTTTTATTTCTGTGTTGAAATAAATTTGTCAAGCGAAATAATAAATGTACCCAATATGCTTAGTTTTAACAACTTTTATCTGTCTTCACTGAACAGAATAACACTACTGACAGGCTTTTGATCATGTTGGACAATGATATACACTATCCGTATTTAATTACTCCAACCAGTTCAGACTTTCCCTGAAAACATCTATTGTCATGGCACAAAATACTAGTGAAAGAGTCTGTCTTTTATGAAAAGTCAGAAGTTACACAAGAACAGGTTATAATCCAACAAGTTTATTTGAAGTCACAAGCTTTCGGAGTGCTGCTCCTTCGTCAGGTGAAATATGAAAAGCACAGTAATCTAATGGCATCTATTTGTGTTTGGAATTCCAAAGCACATGGTTGTAAAACTGAAACTGATAGGATTAGACTTAAGGGTGCCACCATGAATGGTTTCATTTGACTCCATACAAGAAAGCTCACCTGGGCTAGAGATGACCTAATTTGGAAAATTGATAGCACGTCTGATATTTCAGAGTAGTTTTGATTTGTCTATGAATGATTGGTAATTACTAAACTTTTGTTGCTGTCATTCAGAAAATTATCTGAACAACTTGGTTTGTATTTTAATGTTGTAGTTTTCCCAAGAATTCATTGTTGCTGATTTTTGTCAGAACACAGCAGCAAAGAGTTGGTGATTTTCAGTGACATCAAAGAAAGCTGCCCACAAAGATTTAGCAGGATCCAGACTATCGTTATCCCTATCCTTAAAAGTACTTTTCATGAAATGAAAAATTTACTGTCAAGGCCAGTAGGTTTTTAATTCCAGATACATTGATTGAACTAGGGTTCCACCAAATACTATGGTGGGATTTGAATTCCTGTTTCTGAGCATTAGCTTGGGGTCTTTGGAATACTGTCCCAGTAACATTATCAATATACTGCCTGAGTTTAATCTGGTGCCATTCATAGGGAATTCATCATATTCAGAATTAGGGAAGATACCAAGCGAGGTGAGCAGCCAGACAGATTGAAGACTTTTTACAGCATACAAAGAAGTGCAAAGTATGGAATACTATTCACTTTTCAGTGATTTTACAGAAATCAAGCTAAGGATTAGGCTGTATACATGTAATCAAGGTTGAACCTATAATAATCATAAAAGCATTAATGATGTTTAATTCCAGTAATCCTGGCATCTTTATTGTGCAGTGGAGTTAACTGAATGACATTCCACACTTAGTTTTTCAGGACCAGATAGGGTGTTCAGTCATAATCTTTACCACCTGCTCAAAAACTCAATCAAAGCTCATTCATCAAGGCTCATTTTTTTCCATGATTTTTGCATTATGAATATTGTGGAAACTGACGATATGTTAAATCACTGATTCTGGATTGATTGTATCTGTGAAAATGCAGCAGTTTACTCTCTGGAGGAGCATAGTTCCACATTGCCCATATGCAGAAGATATTGTAAAGTTTGGATCATAGTAATGGTGAGCATGGACAGTCCCTCCACCTTGACATTCGCAAATTCCAGGCTGTTACCTTCTACGTATTTCAGTTTGGCAAATTATTCCAATTAAAGATAATCTGCTGTACTAATAAACGAAAGAGTGGCAAATGATGATTAAACTGGATAATTACATAGATACTGTGCTGATTGCATTAATAATGCCAAAGTTTATCCTATTTTTAATTTCTGTGGAGATGCGGGAGACAAAGAATTAGTTTAATATTCTCTTATGTTGTAAGAAATCTTGTGCATTACAGTGAAACATTTCTTATGGTTTTCAGGATCCAATGTAGCTTATTTTGTTTAAAACAATAAATGTTGCCTCCCCTCTAATTGGCTTCTCGTGTCCATAGCTGCTTTTGCCTAACTACACAAGAGACCCAGTGCGCAGAATTGAAATATACTGATGCAACATGGGTGTCCTGAGGTATGTTGTTGGGAAGTACAGTATAGGAAGTTTTGTGCTAAGTAATGACTCCATGATGCTGACATTGATGCAGAATTTGGGAGAATACTCCATATCACTGAAATCTATATCCTTGCAATGCTGTTAAGGAAATAAGGCATTATAAAGGAAACAAAAAGAAGCGTTACATCAACTAAAATCTGCTTCTGTGCTTTGGAAAAATACTGGATTTCAAATGTCCAAGTATAATTGACTAATTAATTTATACTTGTCACTGCAGTACTTGAAAATTTTAACTGAGAGTTTATTTGACATCCAGATTAAATTAGAGTTGTCAGTTTATTGCAGCAATATTAGCTTGTGGAAAATCCATGTACAGCTAGCTGTACAGAAATTGCTGTCAAATTGTCTGGGCAAGGTGGCAATCTTAAAATGAAATTCTAGTTAACAGCCATATGTGCTGAAGATTGTAACTAAAGAAAAATCCAGTAGGAGGTGCAATTGTATTTTGTCTGTATTTGTAGCAGTGCAACCAAGTTCATGCCAGATTTTTGTAGCTTTCATTAAAATTGATTGCAGATACCTTGTGCCTTCATGTTATATCATTATGACCACATTACAGTTACGTAAATGATAAAAGAGTATATGTTACAGGACATATTTGTGTGTGATCAGGTGTCAGTTTACATTTTGGTGTGAATTCAAGATTTTATTCTCTTTTATACCTTTAAGTCATTTTGATTTAATGAGCCTCATAGTATGGCTGCATCATTCTCTACAGCTGGTATAAACATTAACACCTGGTGCTTGTCTTTTTTTTAACACTTAATTCTTAATTGAATTTAAGGATAGTTAGAAGAAAGGTGAAGAACTGAATGTTGATTGAAGTTAGAATTCAGGCCAGTAAAATGGGAGTCATACTACTCCTACACCTAACGTCATAGATGAAACCAGTCATCACTTGCTGAATTGTTGAAATCACTCATGTTTTTATTCATTGTTTTGAGTTTTATCATTTGTATCAAAAATACACAACCTGAACACAAGTAGTTTCCAGGCTTGTAACACTGTGCTCATTCTGACTGCTACAATATCCACTAGAATAATCCAAGGTGGCTGGGCCATTCCAGACATCCATGGGAAACTTAGTCTGGAATATCAATAATTTGAAATGTGGCTTGATTGGGTACATAGTTAAGAATTTAATATCCATGATATCTCTGCGGATTGTGGTGATGGCTTGGAGACATTATCGCTGGACTGTTAATCCAGAGACCCAGCTAATGTTCTGAGAACTTATGTTTGAATCCCATCACCGCAGATGTTGGAATTTGAATTCAATAAAAATCTGGAAACAAGAGTCTTATAATGACCGAGAAACCATTGCTGATTGTCGGAAAAAAAACCCCAAGTGGTTTATTAATGTCCTTTAGGGAAACTTCTATTCTTACCTGGTCTGGCCTTCATGTAACTGCAGACCTACAACAATGTGGTTAACTGCCATCTGGGCAATTAGTGATGGGCAACAAATACTGGCGTAGTCAGCGATGCCCTCATCTCATGAATAAACAAAAACAAAACTGGTCCCATCTACCCTGTAGAAGGTTTCTTGTTTTTCTTTCCTTTTCTCTTTCTCTTCATTTTTACCTTCATATTATTCAGATTTTGTATTTTTATTTGCTTCCCTTCTCTAGTGCTCATTGGTTGCACGTGGTACTTCAGCAAAAGTTAGTTGGACCACTTCTGAAACAACATCTGCATCTGGTTCTGTTAACCAGCCAATTCAAAATGCAGAAGAGCATCTTCGAAGCACTCCAAATCTGATTTAATTTTTCTTTTGTCTCACCCATGGCGAAGCATTTAGTAATAATTAAACACCTCCCTGTGACTGCTTGCCTGAGACTGGTAGCTCACTATCCAGGGAATCTGGCGAGCAACTGTGTTTCATCTCACTCAATTATGCATTTTGTTGGATAAACCGATTTACATGGAGTACCAGTTTCTGTGGTTTTTAAGTTCTGCATTTTGAGTAGACTATTTATATGATTTTCTTAACTCCGAGAAAATAAATACTATGTGAAATATGGAATTTGGAACAATTTCTTTACCAAGAGAAAATAAGAATGTGGAACTGGCACTATAAGGAGAGTAGTTCAGGTCAATAGCAAAATGATTGAATTGAATAAATAAATGAGGAAGTAGGAAATTGAAGGTTGTTTTGATAGAATTGAATGAGTGAGAATGGGAGGGTGCTTTAGTGCAACGTCCACACCAGCATGGATGGTTGGACTGAATGGCCAGTTTCTATGGTAAATATTCTGTGTAATGTAGTTATACGTAATCCTGCTTGTGGTATTGAAGGAAGCAATTTTGTATTCATGAGTCTCTATCATTCAAATTCCATTATACGCACAATAAAGATTAACTGTGTCAAACTCATAACTTGGTTGAGTAAAGGGGTACTGTTTCCTTAATTCTGAAAAACTTTGTGGATATTTTCTTTTACATTTATTTTGCTATCTGCTCTTATCTGACTGAGAATTGAGAGATGACAAATCATTTGGAGTAGTATGTTCAAAATATGTCTAGCTTTATGTTAGAAAACTGCATTATTCCAGATTAATTTGACAAAAATTTTGACAGATTTAACATAGAGGCAGTTCAACAGTGGAGCAAGCACATTCATCATCCATGTTCTTGATCATTTCAGTTCATTTCAGATTTGACATGCTGAAGGGGAGTTGATTGAGGATGATACTAAATTGGGTGTTATGTTGTGTAGCAGCACATTTCTACCCACAGTTCAAATGAGAAATAAAATGCAAGGTTCTTGTGAAAATTATGAAAAATATGTCATATTACTTTTAAAAAGCAAATAATGACCAGTGAGAGATGGCCACCTGATGGCCGCATGAGCTGCAGAGCTCTTCTAGGATTAGAGAAGCATTGAAAACATTTAAAAGTATGTTGCCAAAATTAAATGAATGCAACTTTTGAAGTGATTGATCAGATTGGGAGTGTTACCTCTGGCAGACAAAGAGGAAACCTGTTTGAGATTTTCAAAGTTATGAATGGTTCAGTATGATGAAGAAACTGTTTTCACTTTTCAGTCCAAAACGTGAAGGAATAAATGTAAGATAGCCATTAAATGTCAGATAAATAACTTAAGTATTTCCTTACACTGAACACAGTGAGAAAAAGGAACAATTAAAACACATTGTTTGGTGCATTTAAGGGATAGCTAAATGCATGCATAAGGTTCAAGGGAATAGAGGGATATCAGGACAAGTAGGGAGAGATTGCTAGATTGGAGGAGGAGTTGCGTGCTTCATAAACATGGGCGTAGGCCACATAAGTTGGACCATCTGTTACTATGCTTTAGTTCTATCTATGATTCTTTGAATGCTGTATTCAACTTGTGTGTAACTGCATTGGCTTTTTGCTGTTCCTTTATGAGATGAGAGAATTACTGATAAGGCCAACATTTGTTGCCCACCCCTAACTTTCCTTAAGAAGGTGCTGGTGAGCTGTGGTCTACCTTGTGTGTGTACATCTACAATGCTGTGAGGAAGGGAGTTCCAGGATTTAATCCAGTGACCTATAAGAGACACCGAACAAAAAAGGATCCAATTGAGCATATTCCTTCCATATCAACAGTGAACTGCCATCCTTTTGAATAATGTTTGTATTTATGTGTGAGAACTAGGATCTTTTTCTGCTCTGCTAAATAATACTATTGAAGATGGGGATCTTTAAGCTAGGTATGACTGTCCTGAAAAGTGAAAAGCGCTCTTTTATTTGAGGAAATGCAGTTACTTATTTAATCTCCACAGTCTGTACTTTATGTTAATGTTGTACAAAGTATTTTCCAAAAGTAGAGGTCACCATCTTTCACTTTCAACTAGCATGTCCGATATCGAGATTGTAAATACTTTAAATTTCATTGTTTTCAGATGCTTTTCTGACAAACAAATATAGGATTTACATAATCAGTGCATTTATTTAGTAATTATTTAACTTCAAGCTTTGGTAATGGTAAGATAGTCAGTTCTTTCCAGATTATGATTCAGAACATTCAGAGACCTTTTCAGTTGACTGCCACAAACATGAATTGTCATGTTTTTTCTCTCCAGTTGTTGCCTCTGCATTGACACTAGCGTTTTTGCAGTACACTTTATTTAAGAAGGTGTGAGGGAAGGAAAAGACAAATGTTGAGGATAGTTTCCACTGTCCCAAAATTCTCATGTTGTAGAGAATGTCCCAAAGAACATAGAACAATATAGTGCAGTACAGGCCATTCAGCCCTTGACGTTGTGTCGACCTGTGAAACCGATCTGAAGCCCATCTAATCTACACTATTCAACCAGATGAATTTATTTTGATAGACGTCAAGGCGTCCAGTATTCACGTGAAGAACTTTGTGATTTCTTCAAGGTGTTCGAATATTACTGTTCATAAATCCCTCTTTTTGTAGCACGGGAAGGGAAAATAGAAAGCATTGAAGTTCTGGAATGGAACTTAAGGGAGCAAGAGTTTGAGAATTTTTGAGCCAGGAATTTTGATCCATTTCAATTCTTATAACTAATGCTAGGAACTGTGCTCACATATTTGACAGCTATTTTAATGTGAAGGGCAAGAAGCCATTCTGAGATAAAAGTTTGCTTGAGGTTTGTTATATTTTATTCAATTCCTTCCAGTTGTGACTTAAAGTTGAATTACACCAGCTGCTTGTATTTTCAGTACATTATCCGTTACTGCTTGTATCTTACATGACCCGGTGCAAGCTAGAACTGATTTGCACAGGGTGCATGACTATGCCATCACGAAAGGTGATTTCACGCTTGTGTGATTCATGATACATAATGAAAATCAAAACTTCTGTCCCTGAATGCATTATCAAACCTATGCCAATGGTTAACTGAATCCTAAGCTTTTTTGAAGATTTATACAATGTTATGTCCACAGTCCTTTTTTGTAGCAATTGTCAAGTTTGGTATGGATAAAGTTAAAAATCACACAACACCAGGTATGGATACCTTTCGTTCTTCCTGTCATATCTTTTAGTACTCAATGACATGTCCTTGATCCTAGAATTATCCCAGTAATTATGAAGTCAGCAAATAAACAACTATTATTCAAGAAGTAAGGGAGCGATAAAACTGGGAAAATGCTAGAATCTACTTTTAAGGAAGTCTTTTTGCGAATTCACTTAGGAAATTATAGTAAAGGTAAAGTTTTCATAGCCGCAGAGGTCACAAGTGTAGATCTACCTGTAAATAGGCACTGGTAGGCATGCAATACAGGGAACTAGTCTTTTCAACTGGATAGCAGGTTGTATTATTCTGAGATTTGAATGATGGTACGTTGTTATGGGTTAGAGAACAGTGCTTTCTCCCTGCATTTCTACTTGGAGAGTATTTAGTGTTGGCTCTGGGGGTTCAAAATATGTTTCCTGACATAACCAGCTACTGATGTTAATAAATGTTCAAGAACTGCATTCCAGTATCTCGTGCAAGTAATTTAAGGTTCAAATAAGAACTTCACTAGAATTTTCTCCCTCTTGATCTATTGATCTGAATGATTTGGAGGTGCCGATGTTGGACTGGGGTGGACAGAGTTAAAAATTACACAACACCAGGTTATAGTCCAACAGGTTTATTTGGAAGCACTAGCTCCTTCATCAAGTGGTTGTCATTGATATGAAGTTATATGTACTTTATTACTAGCATAACTAAGTCTTGTATGCTGAAATTTCTTTTGTGTTGGGCCCATGCAATCTTATACCCTGACATATTCTTCAATATCAATCCATTAATTTTCCTATCTAATATGCTGAATAAACCTAAGAGTGTAGATCAGCTCTGTGTCACTGCTAAGTGTATGTACAAACCTGGTGATCGGGCATTTGCTGTCGTTCACGTTTGGCTAAAGGAATATATTCAGTGAGTTTTGAATTGAAACAGTGCATAATATGACTTGTTTGGTTTTCTGAGAACTTGTGTACAGTTGGCACTGTCTGAATCACTGGTCAATATTCAGACCTGCATTTGGCTTGGCATCAGGTGAAGGCAGATTTTGGGGCTTGTCTTGACACACTTGTATTGAAAATGACTTTAATATTATTAAATAATGGCTACATACTTAAATAATGGGGGACAGTGAAACTTATGTAAACATAAAATGACCAGAAGCCAGTAGCACTTTGCATTTCAAACTAGCCACAAAGCAACTGAACTAATTGTCATTGGACAGGAAGCAGAGAGCCTCATGTACTTTAGTTGACCATTAAACCTGTTAATTTTTTTAAAAAAAAGCAATGAAGACAACACAGAAGTTTCTTATCCTCAATGCGTGGGATTCCTAGATTGTTGTCATTATAGGTGATGCCTTTCTTTGATCTCTGAAATGATGTAAGCAGGTAATTGTACCACTCAAGCTGTGGTAAAGCTATGGCAAAGAAAAAACACTTGAGTTTCTATCTGTTATTCAGGGGGTGTATTATTCCTTATTAAGAAATGATTCACATTAATGCTTTCTATTGGCTTAAGATGAGGGTCATCAGGTGTCACCAAACCTGTGCAATTAGAGTCATGATAGACTAAACAAATACCCATCTCCTATTCCCTAAGCCCAGGAACTAATATTTAATTGTGTTAACCGGTGACACATCCTTTCAGATGAAAGTGCTACACAAGTGTCAGAGGTGAATATAGGGTAGGGAAATGGGTCTGGTTACTCTTCAGAAGGTCGGTGTGCACTTGTTGGGCTGAAGGGCCTGTTTCCATACTCGAGGGAATCTAATCTAAATATAATCTTATCTATCATGTCAAGTATTGTCAAGCCATTTTTCTGACATTCCCAGGAATACTAAAGCAATCAAGAACAGTTGTTTCTTGAAAAATATCAGGAAGTCCTTTTAAAGTATTGGTATTTTGTTCCACAGTTGAAGGATTAAGACAATTAATAATGTAAAACCTATTCATAAAAAAAACCTTTTTGGTTAAAGATAGGAATTGTACCCAAGAAGAAGGGCTTATGCCCAAAACGTCGATTCTCCTGCTCCTTGGATGCTGCCTGACCTGCTGCGCTTTTCCAGCAACACATTTTCAGCTCTGATCTCCAGCATCTGCAGCCCTCACTTTCTCCTAGTTAATGTTCAAGTCCAATGTGACCCTTCAATAGACCTATTCTGATAAATTGTCATTGGACTTGAAATGTTAACTTTTTTTCTCGGCTGACTTTCTCCAGCACCTCCTGTTTTTATTTCATTTCCAGCATCTGTAGTTCTTTGTTCTGTTAAATTACACATTGTATAAATACACATCACACCTTAAAACAATTTAAGCCAGTAAGGCCAGTTCCTCATAAGCAAGCTGCCTTGTTAATTATCTCAATAACAGAAATTAAAATTAAATTGTTCAAAACAGTAGCTAACGCAAGATCATAAAATATTATTTCAAAGTATGCTAAGCAGTGTATAAGTGCTGCTAAGATTTGCTTTCCCAAAATGCAGCACCTCGCATTTATCTGAATTAACTCAGCCCATTGGCCCATCTGGTCCAGATCCTGTTGTAATCTGAGGTAACGCTCTTCGCTGTCCCCTACACCTCCAGTTTTGGTGTCATCTGCAAACTTACTAACTGTACCGTACAGTGAACACAGAAAATTAGCATGTAGGTATAGCAAGCAATCAGCAAGGAGCATCGCAAACAAAGGGACTAAAGTCCAAGTTTAAAGACGTCCTTCTACAATTGTACAAGGCTGTAATTATGAAGAGAATCGACATTTCGGGCATAAGCCCTTCTTCAGTGAGATTACACCTGGCAAGCTTTGTGCAGTTTAGTCTCCATATTTATAGAAGATTCATTTGCATTCTAAGTGTCTGGAAATCAGGTTCTTCTTTTTGTCAGTAATTATGAAAAGAACCATTGAAAGAGATCCACACAGATACAATTATATGTTACTGTCTATCATATTGCTGCAGTCAGGGTCAAACATTTAAATGGTTTGTAGGTAGGGGGTAGTGTGTCTAGTGTGATAATAATAGGTTTATTTGTTATTTTTGGCTCAGTAAAATAAAAGACTGACTCAGACAGTGGTTGGGTCATTTCGGATTGGGCTTTAGATATGTTACCACAGCTTCATATATTGCAGTATTTCAATGGGATCAAATTTCAAGGTGCCTGAATTAACAGGAGATTTTATTAATTTGATGGCCAGTCACTGAGAGAGACAAAGTAAGAGGCAGATCTCACAGAAGTGTCTTCCATTTCAGCCTGTTCTTAAAGTGACCATTACCATTGTATTCAACCCATGTGGCTCAAGGATTGTGTAACGGCCCAAGATATATCAGCAGACAGTAGAGTCTGTTTTGTTTCTAACTTTTCGATATCACTATCTTTTTGTTGGTCAGATTGGTCTTTTTGGAAATGTTAAAGTCTGTTTCCTTTATATATCGTTGTGACTCGGAGTCTCACTTCTATAGTTTACTATAAATAGGCATTGAGTTTAATTTTTCTTTCTTTAAAATAATTTAAGCTTGGTAAAATTACACATCAAAGTGGAATTTATGTCAAGGATATAAACTGTACTCTTAATTTGTTTATCTCATCTTTAGCCAAAAGTATATATATTTCATGAAAGATGGTAAGAACATCAGAGCACAACACGGGAAATACGCTTTTATATCCAACAAACTCATTCCAGTGCTAGTGCTCCACAAGAGCCGCTTCCCATTTGTCAAGTATATCCTCCTTTCTTCGTGTGTTTAGCTACCTATTACATCAATGTTATTTACCTCAAATAATCCTCATGGCAATGAGTTCCACATTCTAATCACTTTCTGGATAAAGATGTTTACTATTGCCTGTCCTATATTCCTGGTCCCTTGTTTTTGTCGTCCTCACAAATGAAAACATCTTTGTTGTCTGCACTATCAGGTCCTTTCATACTTTTGAAAAACCTCTTATCAGTCATTCCTCAGTATTTTCCTTTCCAGAGAAAGTAACCCCAGCATTTTCCATCTTCCATGATGGTTTTTTTTTCTGTTCTGGTAACAATTCTAATAGTTATTCGTTTGGAAGAATAGTTTCTGGTGGATGGTAGAAGGCAACACAGTTTTGAGCAGCTGCTTCCTGGGCATTCTGTAAATAAAAATGCATTACAAAGGGAAAGGATGAATAGAAGAAGATGACAGTTTAGCCCTCCTTCAGTCTGATGAGATGCAGAGTCTTTCTGAAATTATAATTCATGGGGTAGCACCATGAAAATTACTGTAAACATGCAACTGAATTTACTGATCTCTGCTTTCTAATGAAAACAGCAATTTAGTAGATAGTTTCACTAATGGCATCATTGAGCTCGACTCTTGAGTTCCAGAGTATCTTCTCCATAGTAATTGATTTTCTTACTAGCAAAAATACTAGACTTTAAGTAAGCTGAAGATGTAGCAGGGCACAAATACTTGAATCCATCTTAATATTATTTAAATATGTGGCAAGTTCTGTGGCAGCCATAATGGATTGAATATGTAATATGTAATTCTTACTCTGTCGAGTTTAACAGTCTGCCTTTGGCCAGTAGAAGGCAACTCAGCTTTACAAATTAAACACTATCAAGAAAAAATTCTGCCAAGTAGTCTGTGCTTGCAATTGTTTTCTTCTTTCTACAGATAAGTAATCCACCTAAGTTTTTCTTTACTTTTCTTGATTGAACATTTTCTTCAATCTTGGCTTCAAAACTCAGTAAAATATTTGCAAGTTAACTTAGCAACGAAAAGCATTATCGTTGTAATCTGCCTGCGTACTTCATTCTTATTGTGATGTTTTACTGAAAGGCTTGATACTGAGGATTATGTCTGGGTCCTTGTTAATGAGATTAGAATGTATCGTTTTTAACTGTGCAATAATGTCTCCACTTATCTGCCAAATTCTATTTGCAGTGGAGTGAACATAGTCCAATAAACTGCCAGTTGTCAGAGTTTCACTCCAGAAGCTTAGTTTGTTTCAGGAAACATTTAGGATATTCTTTTCGCAGTACAATTACAAAATAAGGCTGTCACATTCTGGAGTGATGGCTGTTGCAATTTTGCAGAAACCTTGATTATATTGCCCATTTGGAAGAAGCTGCAAACATTTCCATCTGTCTTGTGCAACAAGAGCAGAGTGACGGAATGTAGTAGTGGATAGAAATTGCATATAGGTTGACAGTTGAAATTTACAAAAAGTGACTATTAGATAAAAAAAATTAATAAGTATGCACTAAAATGAATTGCTTTGGAAAAATGATGTCAGGAAACTTGAAAACTTGTGAGTGGAATTCATTGTACATGTTTTCTTGTATTCATTCATTTGTCATTGTCACAAATCTGTGAATTTGCTTTTGACAGTTTAAAATATTGTTCAGATGGTCACTAATTTAAATTGCTAACAGTTGCATGATGGGAATAGCAGACTATCCTTCTCCAAGTAATGAATTCATTGTGTGTGTGTTTATAAACCTGAAAATGGTTGAAATTCTGTTGATGAAATTATGTTTGAGTTTCCTTGAAGTACTGTTCTGAATTTTATGTTTAGCTGTATTTTGGAACTACAAAATGGATTAACTTTGTTTTCCTGGAGACCAATCTACTCATACACACAAAAGCAATCTTGGATGTAAAACTGATAACATAATTCATTGTGTGCATGTATTGGAAATGGCACATGTGATTTCTATGACATGAGCTGTGATCCTGTAATAAATAAAATGTTTCCTATTCAGCAGGTTTTTACTTTTGCTAGGGCAGGAACTTGTTTGCTAATCCTTGCACAACATGCATTGTACTTCAATTCCATTTGACACTGATAGAGTTGGATGATAGATCAGAGAGAGAGAGAGATGGAATTTGTCAAACCAGGGAGCATTAAGGAATATTTCTCAAAAAGGAAATTTTTCTTTGACAGATTATATTGTATTACAATGGTTACAGTCAGAATTCCATCTTGTAAGATGACAGTTCACACTACATTGGTCACCTGTTTGTGTTAAGCTTTACCTAATGTGTGTTAGGAGTCCCAGTCTGGCAAACGCTGTCATGTTTGATGCAGGTGAATACAGTGGGCTGAGAAAGTACAGGATTCATGGACCTCTTTCTCTGGCCCCTCTTGTTGGCCAGCTGAGCTTTTTGTCTTTGCTCACCTCTTCCAATACCTTTCCAAACAGTTAGTTTCCACAGTTCTGGCAGCATCTGTGGAGAGAAAGCAGAGATAATGTTTTTAGTCCAGTCACTGCTGAGTTTTTTCAGCAATTTCTATTTTTGATTCTGATTTTAAGCATCTAAAGTCCTTTGTTTATTTTTAAAGCTCCCAATATGCTATTGTCTCAGATGTTGTGTAAATGTACAACATTTTCACATCCCATTTGCAGATGCCAAGGAGGTTGTAATGCAGTAGCTAAGTCATTGTGCCAAAATCCTTTGGTCTTACAGTTGCCATCCATCTGATGAATATGGAAATATGTATATGCTGATGGAATTAGCAGATTTCAGGTGGTGCAAGATGTTGACCTTGTCCTGCCAAGAGATATTGAATACATCCAAGATAGCTAAGCTAGAAACTGTTCAGCCTTTTCTCCTAGCTGGGCTAGGTTGTGAAGATCTTACCATGACACTGAGGATGCTGGTTTGACAGATTTGCACTGTGTTGTTCTCCATCAGGTTGCTGTTGTTCCATATAGTGTCACTAAACATGAATATAACAATTACAAATTTTTCATTGCATCAACTGACAGATTGCTGATGGTTGTTCAACCTAAAAATACGAAGCTCTCAATAATCTTCAGTATCACATTGTCAGTTGTGTTTTCCAGATGCTGATGGTTAAACCAAACTCTTGAGAGTCTGTCTGTTTGCTGTTGGAAATGTTCCTCTCTATTGAATGTACTATTGTGGTATCTTCATTATAATGCAAATCTCTGCAAGGACTTGGTGCACCTTGATTTGAATCTCAGGCAAGCAAGGCTGTGAACAGCTTTCTGTTAGTTCTGGTATATAGTAGACACCCTCTGCCAATGACCTGAATGAATATGATGCAGCAAAGAAAGGAAAATGGCAAGGTTGTTGGCGTCAGATCACCACTTTGCGTTTGATGTCATTCGGATATCAAATAACCCTGATGTTCCTTGTCACAGCTCACCTTATCCATCACATTATCACAGAAAGAGGGTATCATGTTGAGCAGTTTCACTGGGCAGCCAATTTCTTCCAGCAGCTTAAAGAGACTGCCTTTGATCACATACTTGAATGCTTCGATGAGATTGACGAAGGCATTATATAAAGTCTTCGTTCATGGCATTTCTTTTGTAGGTACTGGGCTGAGAAGATAATATGAATTGTAGATCTTCCAGTTCTCAAAACACACTGCATTTTGGGTAGATGCATTCAGCTAGCTTTTGCAGCCTGACAAGAGGAATGATGCTTATTAGAGAAGTGCAATCACTGCAGTCACCTTTGTTCTGCCACAGACTCTCAATCTTTGCTTTATCTAAACGCTGGTGTACTGTCGTCTCCATCACAAAATGAGACTGAGATGTTTGTGCTGATGGTGAAGGAATGCAATGCCTATTTCCTGTGGTTAATGAGTTCAGACAGTATAGCATCATGGGGCTTTTCTAATGGCAACTGAGTTAAGCTCTTCTACACTTGGTTAGGTATCCAGCTTTGCCAAGACGTGGACTTTCTGTGGTATCTAGAGTTTTGTCAGAGACAGTGTCCCTAGACGACAACTCACTCTAGTTTTCCATCCGTTCCTCCAACTGTTCATTGCAATCAATGTGGCCTCCCTATCTTTGCAGTGGAGCTGCTTTCATTGCAGATGAACTGTAAAGACTTAAAGATTTTGCTGATAGCAGCAGTGTCAAGCTGCTTATAGAACTGATTGTTAACTTTGTTATTGGAGTACAGCATTGAAAAGTAGGTATTTGAGTTTGACTGGCCCTTTTTGAGTTAACAGACAGATGGAAAGAATATGTTCTAAGTCATTTATGGAGAGTGTCATGAGACTATACCTCTTAAATTTTGATGGTAGGGTTTTTAAAGCTTTCAAATGGTTGAAACTGTTGCAAGTTTGACTGAACCAAGGCAAATTGCTTAAAAATGCAAAACCACCTCAAGCTGGAAGTGAGAGAACAAGCTAATTGCTGAGAGCTTTGAGGTGGGAGGTGTGTTTGCTTAGGGGAGGGTGGGAGAGTTCCATGTGTCATTGACTCATTGTTAACATAGGCACATCCAGCCCAAAGAACTTCCACAAAATACACATTGGAATAAGTATTTCATGGGAGGTTCTAAGGGCTTTTGCGAGATTACAGAAAAGTAAACTGTTTTCTGCACTTCTCTCTTGGGAAAAAGTACTGGCCCTAACCAGCAAAAACATACAGACAGTATGTAAGCAAGAAACCGGCAAATAAAGTAGCAGGGAGCTAAGAACATTTGTAGGAACTGCAATTTTTTTATTGGTAACTGCATCTAAGAAGGAAATGAACCAACCTTTGTCTCAGGTTCTATGACTAATAAACTGGAAAAATATCTTAATTTATGGATCATGAATGAATTATTTGGAGCAATTTTGTGCCAAGTTAAACCTCTGTACAGCATGAAAACAGACCCTTTGGTCCAACTCGCCCATGTCGGGCAGATATCCTAAACTAATCTAGGCCAATTTGTCAGCACTTGGTCCATATCCCTTTAAATCTTTCTTATTCATATACCCATCCAGATGCCTTTTAAATGCTGTAATTGTACTAGCCTCCATCACTTCCTCTGGCAACTCATTTCATACGCGCACCACCCTTTGCGTGAAAAAGTTGCACCTTTGTGGCCCCTTTTAAATCTTTCCCCTCACCCTCAACCTATGATTTCGTTATAGATACCCCACCCCAAGGAAAATACCTTATCTATTTATTCCATCCATGCCCTTCATGATTTTATAAATCTCTATAAGGTCACTCCTCAACCTCTGATGCTCCATGGAAAACAGCCCTAGCCGATTCAGCCTCTCCCTGTAGCTCAAAACCTCAACCCTGGCAACATCCTTCTAAATCTTCTCTGAACCCTTTCAAGTTTCACAACATTCTTCCTATAGCAGGGGCACCAGAATTGCACACAATATTCTTAACCAATGTCCTGTACATTTGCAATAAAACCTCCCAACTGCTATACTCAGTGCTCTGACCAATAAAGGAAAACATACCAAATGCCTCCTTGACTGTATAAAAGCAAATTACTGTGAATGCTGGAATCTGAAACCAAAAGAGAAAATGCTGGAAAATCTCAGCAGGTCTGGCAGCATCTGTAAGG
>NC_057730.1:54161638-54192011 GCF_004010195.1 Chiloscyllium plagiosum | reverse complement strand
GAAGCGGCAGATTCAAACCACTACAAATGCCGGAGGAAAGATCACAGAAGCGCTTCACAGGAGGCTCCCAAGCACTGAGGATGTCACCTAGACAGGGGACGAAACGTCTGCAACACAAATTCCCAGCTTGGCGAACAGAACCACAACAATGAGCACCCGAGCTACAAATCTTCTCACAAACTTCAAATCATTTCACATTTCATTTAAAACATGACCACCTCTCACTAAAGATCTCATCATATCACAAATGTTTTGACACATTAGAAACAAGTTTGATTTTGAATTAAACTCATTAATCAGTGTTATCTTGGAACATGCTTAGAACACTAAATCAGCTTTGTGTGGCTAAAACTTACGATTCGTAAAGTTCACGTATAATGAATTGTCATGGATAGGAAAATGTTTTATTCACAAAATATGAAGTCAGCATTTATTACTCACCCCTAATTGCCCTTGGAAGGGTAATGATGACCCACTTTCTTGAAACATTGCAGCCCATTTGTGCCTGTACACCCATTGTGCTGATAGGGAGCGAGTTAAAGCATTTTAACCCAGCAACAGTGAAGAAATGGCAGCACTGTTCCAAACCGGCAGATTGGATTGCTCGAAGGGATTTTGCAGATGGTGGTGTTCCTGTATCTGCTGCCCTTTGTCCTTCTAGATGATAAAGGCTAGAGATTTGGAAAGTGCTGCTGAAGGAGCCATAGTGAGTTGCTGCAGTGCATTCTGTAGGAAATATACACTGCTGTCACTTTGTATCAGTGATGGGAGTTGGTTTAGCTCAATTGGCTGCACAGTTAGTTTGCAAAACAGTGTGATACTAACAGCATGGGTTCAATCTCTGCTCCAGCTGAGGTGACCATGAAGGATCCTCTTCTCAACCTCTCCCCTCATCTGAGGTGTATTGGCCCTCAGGTTAAATCACCACCAGGCAGCTCTTCCTAATGAGAGAGCAGCCCTATGGTCTGGTAAGACTAAGGCAACATCCATAGGAGTGAATGGTTAAGGTGGTGGATGGGTTGCCAATCAAGTGGGTGGTTCTTTCTTGGTTGGTGCTGAATTACTCAAGTATTGTTGGAGCTGCACTCATCCAGGCTAGTTTAGACTATTCCATCACTGTCTGCTTTGTGCTTCATTCACACATTGAAAAGGCATTTTGGAGTCAGGAGATGAGTTACTCACTGCAGAGTTCCCAGAGTCTACCTGCTCTTTTAGTCACAGTATTTATATAGCTGGTCTTTTTCAGTTTCCATCCAATGGTACCACTCAGGATATTGATAATACCATTGAATTTCAAGGGGATTCTGCAAAGTGAAGAGGATTATGGATTATAGTCTTGTGGGAGATGGTTGGATTCTTTGTTGCAAATGGTTATTGCCTGGCTCGTGTTACTTGCCACATATCAGCCCAAGTTTAGATGTTGCTCAGATTTTGCTTCATTTGAACATGGATTGCTTCATTATATGAGAAACTGTGAATGGCTGAATAGAGGATAATAATCCCTGGGGAAAAGACCTAGTTTATTTATGATTCGGAGATGCCGGTGTTGGACTGGGGTGTACAAAGTTAAAAATCACACAACACCAGGTTATAGTCCAACAGGTTTAATTGGAAGCACACTAGCTTTCGGAGCGACGCTCCGAAATCACCTGATGGAGTGTTGCTCCGAAAGCTAGTGTGCTTCCAATTAAACCTGTTGGACTATAACCTGGTGTTGTGTGATTTTTAACTTTGGACAGCTATAGACCTCGCCATGATCTCATGATGTTTACCAGACATCCTTATCAGCTATTATTGGGTTTTCACAATGCACCTTATTCAACCACATTCCAGTACTGCTGACTTCTGCACCTGTTATTTAATCTTTCCTGCTAACAGGCTATGGGCTTCTTCCGACTATCTAAGACTGTCTGTCTTCGGGATAATTAAATCCCTTAAAGTCTCTAACATTTAAAACTCCAATTTTATATATGTAAGTCTCTGTATTACAACGTGTGATTACAATCACTTAAAAGATCTTAACTAATGTGAATCACTCTTTTCCTTTTCTATCCCATATTAAACAGCAAACTTTAATTTAGTTTGCAAAAGGGGCTTCTATAAGTTCCTCTGAAGGATGTCTCCCTGTAAGCAGTGGCTGCATCTTTGCTTCTTTTTATTAAGATTCCATTGTGCGATTTTTACGAGATGCTTTATGTTTTATCCCTAGTTGCTGTAAGTACGAAGGCCACAATCCTGTTTAAATTACTGTTTCAGCTAACCACCTTCTTTGACCATTTTTACATCAACTAAAAACTATGGAAAGCCATTTTATGTTAACCAAGTACAATGGTCCATCCTAACACTTCAAAAGGGGAGGGAAGAATTAGAGTGTTAGTAATGTTTATGTCTGGGGAAAGATGTAAAGTGGCCGTTGTAAACTTTGATAATGACAGTAGTCTTCTTTTCTAAATTTATTCCTCACAGTTTTATTTCATCTTTGCCTTAACATAACCTATTCTTAAAAGCTTACATGATGTCTGCTATAGTCACCAGGTTAGGCCCAAGTAAAGAAAGGTTCCTACTATTCTCTATTGTTATTCTACTTTTATTGCCCATCCCTAATAGCCCAGAGGGCATTTATGAATCAACCACATTGCCGTGGGTCTGGAGTCACATGTAGGCCAGACTAGGTAAGGATGACAGATTTCCCTCCCTAAAGGACATTCGTGAACCAGATGGGTTTTTCCGACAAACAACAAGGATTCATGGTTATCATGAGATTTTTAATTCCAGGATTTTTAAAAATTGAAATCACATTTGCTGTGGTGAGATTTGAACTTGGGTCCCCAGAACGTTCGCTAAATTTCTGGATGAGCAATTGAGCGATAATACCACTAGATCATTGCCTCCCCCTTCCTCACCATTGCTTGAACAAAAGCAGTCCTAAATTTTCAAGTCTTCATATTTGTATTTGCTCATACCAAATGGCATTCTGGTGAATCTGCGCTGTACCTTCTTTGTTGCCTCAACATGATTTCTGTACTTAATAATGTGTGAAATATTTTAGCTAGAGTGTTCTAAGTATTACCATAAAACTGAATATTCCACTTGTTATTGATCTCAAGCACTACAGATATTGCTGTTATTGCTTTGTTAATCTGAAGTCTGAAATCTTGCTGATCTTGTTCCATTCAAAGCTGTTTTGTTTTTAAACCATAGTTTGTAGTCTTAATGAACTCACATGAAATTCTGTTTACCATTTTTTTTGCCAAATCCATATTCTTGTGTCATCATAGTTCCTTTTGCCCTTAAGACTATTTATGTTGTCTTCTATTTTAATGATTTCTGCAAATTTGGATAGCACTCTTTCTAACCAAGGTCTCTGTCTTTGGTGTGTGCAGAGAGCAGAAATGGCCACTGAACAAAACCATGGTGGAATACTGCTATCTGCTTCCAGTCACACTGAGGATCTGCCCTTCTAATCTTTGTTGCTTACCTCTAACTTGTTTTAATGTAATTTTCTATTCTGCTCCACAATCTGTGCTTCAGTGTTCACCACTCTTCAAACCCCAGTGAGAAAACCTTTCAAAGGCTTTCGAAAGTTCATGAACTCAAATTATTCTGCATCCCCCTCCACCCAGAATAAGATGTTTTGAGCATTTGGCTTTTATTTTTCCAAGTTAGTTTTCTTTATCTTTTGAAAATGTGCATTATCTCAGCCTCTTTGCAGTCCTCCAGTGCACAATCATTCTCAGTTAGACTTCTGGAAAATAATTGGCGAAGTGAAATACCAGTGTTTCTGGCTGAATAACTTGTGACAACTGAAAAGGAGTTATTTTTGTATTGGTTGTGTTCTCAGTACACCTTTTAACATAAGGTTTGCTTCCTCAGATGAACTACGTCAAGCTATTGTAGCCATGATGAACAGAAAAGATGAATTGGAAGAGCAAAACAGGTATTGTTTGATCTTCATGCAGTGAGTTAAGAACATATTGATGGATCAGAGCGTAGCTTTTCAGTAATTTCTGACTTTTGCAAATGAACTGAAACACTAGAGTCTTTGGTAAGATATTAAAACTTATTTCTGTTCTCTTTGTGTATTCATAAAATTATATTTCCTGCTTTGACTGAAATTACAGAATATTGATATTGTACTCTCTGTTTAAATTGTATTTGCTAAGGACTTGTAGATACATGTTACAAAATGTAATCATTTTGCTTAATACATTAAGCAAGAGTAGACCACATGGCCCATTGAGCTTTGCCTTGCCATTAAGTACAATCAAACTGATCATGATTTACAACTTTACTTCTTTCCTCACTCCTCATGTCCGTTGATTTCCTGAGAAACCAAATATCTGTCTGTACCAGCTTGAAATATACTCAACAATAGAGTATCTACAACCCTCTGAGGCAGGGGATTCCAAATTCTCAACCTTTTAAGTGAAATTATTTCTCAATTCAGTCCCAAATGATTGGCCCCATATTCTGAGGCTGCACTCTGGTTTTAGATTCCTCAATTGTTAGAAACAATTCCTCAAGAGTCTGCCCTATCAAAACACTTTAGAATCTTTAATATTCACATCTGATTCTTCCAAACTCTATAGAAAATAGACTCAATTTGCTCACCCTATCATCATAGGACATTACCCTCATGCCAGACATCAATTTAGTGAACTTTGCTATAACATCATTAATGCAAGTATTTCCATCCCGAAGAAGTTATAAATCTGTACGCAGCTTAGTACATCACAAAATCTAGCTTTCCTTCCATTGACTCCATCTACACTTCCTGCTGCCTTGGGAAAGCAGCCAACATAATCAAAGACCTCAGTTATATTATCTTCCATCAGACAGAAAATATAAACATTTGAAAACATTTACCAACAGATTCAAGAACAGCTTCTTCCCCACTGATATCGGACTTATGAATGGACCTCTCATATATTAGAGTTGATCTCTCTCTGCATTTTCTCTGTAGCTGTAACACTATATTCTGTATTCTGTTCTCTCACTCTGATGTATTTATGTAAGGCATGATTTGTCTGGTTAGCTCACAAAACAATACTTTTCACTGTATCTTGGTACATGTGACAATAATAAATAAAATCTGGAGATCAAAACTGCCCAATGTTAAGCAGATGTGATCTCACAAAAGCCCTGTGCAATAAAGAGTACAATTTAAACTTTGTGCTTCACTGGTGAAGTTATTTTGTCATTATACAATTACATAATTTATTTTCATGATCCTTGGATCTGTTGATTCTATTGGAAGAATTTGTTTTTACATGATATGTTAGCAACTTTAATGTATCTGTAGCTGCTGCTAAAATGCATAAATGTTTAAAGTTTGTGAAATGTTGAGTACGATTTTCCACTTGTGTCTTGGATTCAGGAAGTAAAATTGTTTTCGCAAATGTAATGTAAACCAAGTGTAGAAGGTTGGGGTTATTGGAGATGACTACAGAGGTATGGACTATGGTGCCCAGCTCCTTTTGTCCCCCCACTATTAAGTGAGTGGGCAAATCTTGATAAATGAATTTCAACATAGTTATGTGTGAGCTTAGTCATTTCTGACTGATAAAAAGATTTGTACTAAAAACTAGGAATAGTGGAAATGCACAGTGATTTAGGGGTTCGTAGACAAGTAAATTGTAGTACCCTGGTATGAAAAGGAATCAAAACAGTTCATGAAATGTTGGCATTTACAACTAGAGCACTAGACTATAAAGGGGAGGATGTTTTACAACAGCTGAACAAAGCTGTGATTAATCCATATATTAATGCACCTCAAAAACAACATTGATTTTCTGAGAAGCATTGTGCAGATTTATTACAGTGTTACCAGGAATTCCAAAGGTAGTATTATGAAGAGAGGTTACATAAAGTATGACTGTATTCCCTGGAATATAGTAGGTTAAGAGGTAATTAGATTGAGGATTTTATGATTTTAGAAGGAAATGATTGGATAAATAGAATTTATTTTTGCTGGTTTATGAGTCAAGTACAAAGCTGTTGTCCATGAGTATGAAATGTTTATTACTGATTGAGTGTGACAAGTACCACCTATTGTAATAATGAGGATCGGTGGGCAGAATAACTAAGGATTTTTAAAGAGTCAGACCTAATAGCAGGTCGTTTTAATATCTCTAATGTTGTCATAAGGGTATGGGATACGTGTAAATAGTTGCAGAGATGCAATAAACTATATCTTGTTTACTACAATGGACTCTTCTAGTTAGCTTGGAAGGTGGCTATCCTTATCCACACCAGATCATGCAGGCCTTGGTCAAAAGTACACCTAAAAGGTACTAGTGGCAGCAAGGGGACTTTTATGGACCAACCCAGACATCCCTCAAATTATATTAAGAAGGTAGCCTAGACACTTACTTTTTGTTATTTTAAAAATAAATGCCAGGTGCTGTGTTCCAGGTGCAATTTGATTTGTCAAATTACTTGATGTTAAGCGAAACACAATTACTCAATTGCGATTGTTAAAACATAAAGAAAGAGGAATTTGGAATAACTTAACTCTGTTGAAACACTTAGCAGGATAATAGATTATTTTACTACTAAACAATGACTGTTACTGATTAAATGTTCCAACTTGGTTGCATCCCATAAACACATCCTTGGCAAAAAATAGTTGTCTCACATACAGTTCTTCAATCTCGGTGGAAAGAACATCAAAAGACAATTCTGAAAGAGAGTGTGTAGCAGCTGGGACAGTTTCATGGTCTTCCAATCCTGCTGAGACCCCAGCAATAACTGCTGAAAGTTAACTAAAAATCCTGGATCTGTGAGAACTTGACCACACCCACTCAGGCTGTTTCTATTGTTCCAACTTGAAAATAAAAACCCCAAGGCCTCACCAATTGTTTATCTTCTCAAGACTGCTTGACACCTGTCCCCCATTCTCTCTCTAAAATAAACCAGGACAAAACACACCTTTATAAAACCACAGGGACCAAAGGCATATAAAATCCAAGACCAGCCGTTCTGCACAGAAGTTAGTAAACATTTGAAATTTGAAACTGTGGTGGAAGAGTGGAGTTAATTTTCAAGAAAAGCAACTCCATTAATGAGCAGATAGTGGGATACTTGCCAGAATGCGCTGAGCAACAGGGGTTGAAATCCCATGACGGCAAATGGTGAAATTTAAATTATGAGAAAAGCTATCCTAATGACAGCGATGTAACCGTATTCTCCCATTGTGAGCTCACACTTCCAGTTTGCAGCATTTCACTCCCATTCTGCTTCTCTCTCTCTCTCTCTCTCGCGCTCTCTCTCTCTCTCTCTCTTGCTCGTCCCCCCCCCCCCCGTATCCCTTGTTGTCCCTCTCCCAGTCTGTCTGTCTGTCTCGCCCCTCGGCAGGATCAAAAATTGTGCGACCAAAAATATTTTTTCTTTTCGCAAGGTTTACTGGACAGAAACTGAGTTGGAACACTTGTTTGCTTTTCTTTTAAACTCATGATCTTGGAGTCAATGAGGACAATTGAATTGGCCACTGTCATTTCAGATGAAATTATCTGACTTAGAGCAAAGGTTCAAACCTGCAACTTCTGTAGTTTATGTGGACGTTTGCTACATTTTGTCAACGATATAGAGGGCATAGGTTTAGGGTGAGGGGGGAAAGATATAAAAGAGACCTAAGGGGCAACTTTTTCACACAGAGGGTGGTATGGGTATGGAATGAGCTACCAGAGGAAGTGGTGGAGGCTGGTACAGTTGCAACATTTAAGAGGATTTGGATGGGTATATGAATAGGAAGGGTTGGAGGGATATGGGCTGGGTGCTCGCAGGTGGGACTAGATTGGGTTGGATATCTGGTTGGCATGGACAGGTTGGACCGAAGGGTCTGTTCCGTGCTGTACACCTCTATGACTCTATGTGTTTACCACTGAAAATCAAAGGCATGCTAAATTTTTGTCTAGTCCTACTTAATGTGGAAATTACCTTTTTGACAGCTCCTGAGTGTTCAGAGCATCTGCAATATGATAAGATCATGCAATTATTTGTGTAATTTACAAATGTCAGGAAAATGGTAAATGTCTTTTCTTTCCTGGATTGTATACAACTTTTGTTATGGTTTTGGCACTGCTTCCTAGCTTGACATACATGATTCTTCTTTGTAAAATCTTATTTATTACACTTGTACTGTTTAAAAAGAACATTTGCAGCTAATTGCTATTATTCAGTTTCAATTATGTACGTTGACAGTAACTGGGAGAAGGAATCTTCATTTATGTTGTTGCCCATTCACTGCTTTTGTGTAGAGAGTCATAGAGATGTACAACATGGAAACAGACTCTTTGGTCCAACTTGTCAAGATATCCCAATCTAATCTAGTCCCACCTGCCAGCACCCGGCCCATATCCCTCCAACCCTTCCTATTCAGATGCCTTTAAATGTTGCAATTGTACCAGCCGCCTCCACTTCCTCTGGCAGCTCATTCCATACCCGTATCACCCTCTGCATGAAAACGTTGCCTTTAAGGTCTCTCTTATATCTTTCCCCTCTCACCCTAAATCTGTGCCCTCACCCCATGAAAGAGATTTTGTCTATTTATCCTATCCATGCCCCTCATAATTTTATAAACCTCTATAAGGTCACCCCTCAGCCTGAAATGCTCCAGGGTAAACAGCCCCAGCCTGTTCAATCTCTCCCTATAGCTCAAATCCTCCAACCCTGGTAACATTCTTGTAAATCTTTTCTGAGCCCTTTCAAGTTTCACAACATCCTTCCAATGGGAAGGAGACCGGAATTGCACGCAATATTCCAACAGTGGCCTAAACAATGTCTTGTACAACCGCAACATGACCTCCCAACTCCTGTACTCAATACTCTGACCAATAAAGGAAAGCATACCAAATGCCTTCTTCACTATCCTATCTACCTGCGACTCCACTTTCAAAGAGCTATGAACCTGTACTCCAAGGTCTCTTTATTCAGCAACACACTCTAGGACCTTAGCATTAAGTGTATAAGTCCTGTAAGATTTGCTTTCCCAAAATGCAGCACCTCACATTTATTTAAATTAACTCCATCTGCCACTTCTCAGCCCATTGGCCCATCTGATCAATGTTCTGTTGTAACCTGAAGTAACCTTCTTCGCTGTCCACTGCACCTCCAATTTTGATGCCATCTGCAAACTTACTAACTATACCTCTTATGCTCGCATCCAAATCATTTCTATAAATGACGAAAAGTAGAGAACCCAGCACTGATCCTTGTGGCACTCCACTGGTCATAGGCCTCCAGACTGGAAAACAACCCTTCACCACCTCTGTTTTCCAACTTTGAGCCAGTTTTGTATACAAATGGCTAGTTCTCCCTGTATTCCATGAGTTCTAACCTTGCTAACCAGTTTCCCATGGGGAACCTTGTCAAACGCTATACTGGTGTCCATATAGATCATGCCCACCACTCTGCCCTCATCAATCTTCTTTGTTACTTCAAATACATGATTTCCCACGCACACAGCCATGTTGACTATTCCTGATCAGTCCTTGCCTTTCTAAATACATGTACATCCTGTCCCTCAGGATTCCCTCCAACAACTTGCCCACCACTGATGCCAGGCTCACTGATCTATAGTTCCCTGACTTGTCCTTACCACCCTTCTTAAACAGTGGCACCACGTTAGCCAACCTCCAGTCTTTCGGCACCTCATCTGTGACTATCAATTATACAAATATCACAGCAAGGGGCCCAGCAATCACTTCCCAGTGTTCAAGGCTACTCCTGATCAGGTCCTGGGCTTTTAACCATGTTTGTGCATTTCAGGATATCCAGCAATTCCTCCTCTGTAATATGGACATTTTTCAAGATGTGTCCATGTATTTCCCTACATTCTATACCTTCCATGCCCTTTTCCACAGTAAACACTGATGCAGAATATTCATTTAGTATCTCGCCCATCTCCTGCGGTTCCACACAAAAGCCACCTTGCTGATCTTTGAGGGGCCCTATTCTCGGGTCGGGTATGTTTTGGCGCCGATCATTTGGCCCTGCCATTTTGGCTCTAAACAGTTTTGGCACTCATTACTTTGGCACTGAGCTGTTTTGGCGCCAATTCAGAATTAAAAAAAAGTCTTGTTTGGTTAAAGAAGAGAGGATAACTAACAACCCGATGTAATTTTCTCAACTAGCAAGGGTTGATAGCCAAAGCTGTAATGACACACTGTAGATTCAAATCTCATTTTGTAATCATTTTCTCATTTAACAATTGTTAATAGTCATCTACTACCTTGATGATACTTAAGCCCTTTTGTCTTCACATTGGAAAGCTGTAATACAATTTTCTTTCTATTTTCTTGTAAAGCCCATAACAGAAATGGCTGAAAACATTCTAAGCAAGAGAGACAAACCAAAATTTTCACACGATGGTTATTTATATGTGTTTGATAAATGTAGCAAATTGTAGAAATTTGTTTTTATGATGAATAGGTTAAAAATAATGAATAAAAAAAATTAGATTTATTTCTTAAAATGCAATAAAAACAAATTTCTTACGGGCTCTACAAGACTTTTTTTTATTCTGAATTGGCGCCAAAACAGTTCAGCGCCAAAGTAATGAGCGCCAAAACAGTTTAGAGCCAAAACGGCGGGGCCAAATGATCAGCACCAAAAGGGAGGCGTCAAATAGTCCCATTCCACCTATTCTCTCCCTAGTTACCCTTTCGTCCTTAATGTATTTGTAAAACTTCTTTGGATTTTCCTTAAACCGATTTTCCAAACCTATCTCATATCCCCCTTTTGCCCTCCTGATCTCCCTGTTAAGTATACTCCTACTGCCTTTATACTCTTTAAGGACTCACTCAATCTATCCTGTCGATACCTGACATATGCTCTCTTCTTTTTCTTAACCAAATCCTCAATTTCTTGAGTCATCCAGCTATAATACAATCCCAATAAGGTGATCATCTCTTTCTTATTTCTCAGTTCAACCCAAATAATTTCCCTGGATGTATTTTCGGGAATATCCTCTCTGAGTACAGCTTTAATGCTATCCCTTATCAAAGACGCCTCTTCCCCCACACCTCTTGCCTCCCTTTCTGTCCTTCCTGTAGCATTTGTATCCTGAAACATTGTATCCTGTTCATCCCTGAGCCACGTTTCAGTAATTGCTATGATATCCCAGTCCCATCTTCCTAACCATGCCCTGAGTTAATCTGCCTTCCCTTTTCGGCCTCTTGCATTAAAATAAATGTAGTTTAATTTATCAGTTCTGTCTTGTTCTCTGCTTTTTCCCTGCCTGCCCTGACTGTTTGACTGGCTTTTGATATCAACTGTACCTGTCTCAGATTGATCTCTTTCCTCACTATCTCTCTGGGTCCCACCCCCCACCTTAATAATTTAAATCCTCCTGAGCAGCTCTAGCAAATCTCCCTGCCAGTATATTAGTCAAGTATATGGTTGATCAATCTTGAAGCAAAATACATTTTATTCGTACATTATAGTTATGGAGTTAAAGAATCATAGAGATGTACAGCACGGAAACAGACCCTTTGGTCCAACCTGTCCATGCCAACCATATATCCCAACCCAATCTAATCTAAGCAGCTGGCCCTTATCCTTCCAAACCCTTCCAATTCAGGTGCAATCCGTCCTTCTTGTACAGGTCACTTCTACCCCGAAAGAGATTCCAGTGATCCAAAAATGTGAATCCTTCTCCCATGCACCAGCTCCTCAGCCAAGCATTTATCTGCTTTATCCTCCTATTCCTATCCTCACTAGCTCGCAGCACCGGAAATGCTCCAGATATTATTACTCTTGAGGATCTGCTTTTAAAATTCCTGCCTAACTCTCTATATTCTCCCTTCAGAACTTCATCCTTTTCCCTTCCTATGTCATAGGTCTCAATGTGTACAATGACCTCCTGCTGGTCCCTCTCTCCCTTGTGAACATTCTGCATCCTCGCTGAGACATCTTTGATCCTGGCACCAGGGAAGCAACACACCTTTCTGATTTTTCGCGTCTGGCCACAGGAACTTCTGTCTGTGCCTTGGATTAGTTAGTCCTCGAACACAATTGTTCTCTAGTATTTGTGCTGGGAGAGAGCTTTTTCTCTGCTATGTGATTAATTTAAATTCAATGGCCTAGTGGTATTATTGCTAAACTATTAATCCAGAAATGGAGCTAACTTCTGGGGACCCAGGAATAGTAGAATTTAAATCCAATTTTTAAAAAAATCTGGAATTAAGAATCTACTGATGCTGTGAAACCATTGCTGATTATCAGAAGAACTCATCTGGCTCACTGTTGTCCTTCAGGGAAGGAAATCTGCCATCCTCACCTGGTCTGGCCTACATGCGAGACCAGACTCTCAGCAGTGTAGTTGACTCGCAGTTGCCCTCTGAAATGGCCGAGTAAGCCACTCAGTTCAAGCGCAATCAGAGCAATAAATGCTGGCCAACCAGTGTGCCATGATTAAATAAAAAAAAATCAAGCTCTGCACAATTATGTATCAGAACATAAAATGTAAAAGTCAGTGTTATGGACCAGACCAAACCCCATTAAAATATATTATGAAGACAGCCTAGACCCTAACGTTTTTCTTCTTTTGAAGGCAAGTGCCAGGGGTTTCTTTCTGGTTGCAATTCAATTGGTCAATCTTGAAGCAAAATGCATTTTATTCGTACATTATAGTTGTGGAGTCATAGAGATGTTCAGCACGGAAACAGACCCTTTGGTCCAACTCGTTCATGCTGATCAGATATCCTAACCCAATCTAATTCTACCTGCCAGCACCCGGCCCATATTCCTCCAAACTCTTCCTATTCATATACCCATCCAGATGCCTTTTAAATGTTGCAATTGTACTAACCTCCACCACTTCCTCTGGCAGCTCATTCCACACACGCACCACCCTCTGCATGAAAAGGTTGCCCCTTAGGTCTCTTTTATTTCTTTTCCCTCTCACCCTAAACCAATGCCCTCGAGTTCTGGACTCCCCCACCCCAGGGAAAGGACCTTGTCCATTTACCTATCCATGCCCCTCATGATTTTATAAATCTCTATCAGGTCACCCCTCAACGTCCGACTCTCCTGAGAAAACAGCCACAGCCGATTCAAACGCTCCCTATAGCTCAAATCCTCCATCCCTGGCAACATCGTTGTAATTTTTTTCTGAACCCTTTCAAGTTTCACAACATCCTTCTAATAGGAAGGAGACCAGAATTGCACACATTCCAACAGTGGCCTAATCAATGTCCTGTACAGCCGCAACATGACCTCTCAACTCCTGTACTCAGTGCTGTGACCAATAAAGGAAAGCATACCAAATGCTTTCTTCGCTATCCTGTGGAGCCATGAGCTTGCACTCCAAGATCTCTTTGTTGAGCAACACTCCCTTGGACCTTACCAAGTTAAAATATAACATAAGAAAGAAGAAATTGGAATAACTTAATTCTGTTGGAAAGCGTAATATAATAATAGATTATTTAACTACTAAAGAGTAACTGTTCCAATATCATAACATCTGATAAATGCATCCTTGACAAAGGTGAATTCCGTAAAATAGGTTGTCTCATATGCAATTCTTGTGTGTATGTGAGAGGGAGAGAGAGAGCTGTGTTGCAGTGTCCACACCAGGCATCAACACCCCTGCTACTGAAAAACTAAAATTACGAACCCTGGTCCTATGGGAGTTCGCTCCATCCATTCATGCTGCTTCTATTGTTCCAACCTCAATAAACCCAAGGTCTTGCAACCTGTTTACGTTCGTGGCTTTGGAGCAGGCTGCCTGGGATCTCTGTTGCAACCTTTCTTCATTAAAGAAACACCAGGACAAAATACATTCCTCAAAGCCATAGTATTATCACATTCAGGTAAAACCCAACGGCCTATTAAAACAGATTTAAGTTTAAATTACGCAATTACACATGCAGCATATTATTTAGACTGTTATTGAAAATTGTGTCAGGCATACCGATGGAATGTAACGTTTAGATTGAAATGCATTACAGTATTGCACAGTGCAATTTGAGACAGATTTGCAGTTAATAGGTTGAATCTAAATGAATAGTTTTTGCCTACATTGTTCCTTTAACTCTTTAAGTAATATTATTTTCATTTCTCCTATTTTTAGTTACTTTGAGACATTTCATGTCCTTAGAGAAATGTGAATGTCATTTCTAGTGCTTAGTACAGAGTTAAGAAATAGCTACTACCTAGAACTACAGGAATAGTTTATACTTCACAGCATCTTTTGTCACTCTAGGCTGTGATAGATCAGTGCTCGCATGCCTCACCTCCCATTTTGCATCCTTCAGAAGCTTCTACTCATGCAAAACTCTGACTTAGGTCCTAAATCTCACCAGTTCTTTTTTGTAAGTAGACTCTGTGATTGCTGACCTCTTTCACATTTGCTGTCCATCCATAAATGTTATTGAAGTAGGTGGTTTAGCACATAGGTATGAACAGCAGAATTCCTCCCCTAAAGTACGTGAGTGAACCTGATGGGTTTTATGATTATCAAAGATAGTTTCATGATCACCAACCTGAGAATAGTTTTATTGTTCAAATTTATTAATTGAATGTAAATTCAGCGAGCTGCTGAGGTGGGATGTGGGATTTGAATATGGCCTCCAAACCTGGGCCTCTAGATTACTAGCCGAGTGACATTATCTCTATGCTTTCACCTCCCATGATGGTTTTTGCCTTCCCCAGCTGGGTTATATAATTGGCATTGAGAAAAAGGCTTGTGTGGTGCACTAATGCTGGCAGTGATTGGTTGGACTGAATGGCCTGTTTCAAATCTGAAAGACTCTGTGTAAGCCTGTGTAATCCAATAGGAGTTCTATTTTAGCAAGGTTTACTAGACAGGAAATGAGAATTGGAATACTGATTTTTTTTCTGCTTTTTACCTTGTAGCCTTTGAGCCAATGAAAGCATCTGTGTTGCCTACTGCCATCTCAGATGCGATGATCTAATTCAGTTCAGATAAGGGTTCAAACCTGGGATTTCCCTAGTCTATATTCACCATTACCATACCAGGTCAGCAACGTGTTTACCCACTGAAACTTTTAGGGCATTCTAATTTTTAGTTTGGTTTTATTTAAAGTGGAAATTAGTTTCAAATTATCCCTTTCTGCAATCCTGGACTGTTGCGTCTGCCCCAACTATTTGGCTCACAGTTGGTGGTCATGCATTCAACCACTTAGGCCCTAATTCTAGAAGGCCCTTCCTGAGCTTCTTTGTCATTCTAACTCTCTTCATTGCTTTAAAATGTTTTTTAAAACCTGCTAACCTAGCATTTCATCTACTGTTCTGATTGCACCTTCATTAGTGTTGTCAGTTTTTGTTTCAATAGCCTGCTCCTTATCAGGACCCTAATTAAACTTGGAATAGTTTGCTATGTTTTAGGTGCTGTGAAGGTGCATTTTGTGGTTTGCTGGGGTGAATTTATTATATCACTACGTGTTTAGGAATGGAACTTGGCTGGCCAGCAGTTTTGTGGGAATAGTTGGAGGAGCAGAAAATACAATGTGGTGATATCAAGGGGCAGACGGGGACAAATGAGAAATGGGAATTAAGGTCAGAAGCGAGTGTACACTGAGCAAGATTTGGTTTCAGTTGGAGAAATTTAAGGTAATACATATTATCCACTTTGCTCTGTGTCTCGGGAGCTTGGACAATAAGATCTGTGGAAGAAATATAGAGGCCTGTATAAGGTGAACTAAGATAAAATGTTAAAAGTTCTATATACAGTACAGACCTCAAGACAAAAGAGGAGCTACTTAAAATTGCAAGAGAAGAATGTCAAGAAGTGACATCCAGAAAAGAAAATGTCATTATTTTGTTCAGAGCTAAAAAGCTACAGCTATCTCTTCTAGAAAGTTGTAAAGTGTAGGACAGCAGAAGGATGGGCACTGATATCAGTGTTGTTGAATGACAGATGTGATAGAGTTGTCACAGATCAGCTACAGTGGATGTGTCAGAATGACCTAAGCAGTTGAGTAAGTTGTCCTGTGACAGCAGATCTCCTGTATGGAGTAACTACAAACAGCAGGTTGGGAGAAGTGGTGGATTCAGCTGAGTGGGTGATCTCTATGTTGATGGTAAAAAAAAATCTATCACACTTGCTGGAGGTGAGGGTGAAAGTGACAATGGAAGGTATTCAGGGGTCATTCTGCTGTAGTTTATATGACTTAACATGCTCTTTTTCTCTTGGATGACCTCAGAATGTGTGCCATTTTGGTTGGGGAGAGTTTGATCATTGAGCTACATCCAGCAATGGATGGTTAGGCCAAATGTGTCATGAATGCTTAAGTTACAGACTTAGAAAGTCATGATCGGAGTATATCAGGGATCAATAGGTATTAAAGGCCACGATTAATTTACTAAACATAGGAATTAGCAGCGGGAGTAGACAATTCAACCCTTCGAGCCTGCTCTGCCATTTAACATTAACATGGCTAATCTTATCCTGGTCTCAACTCCACTTTCCTGTCTGCTCCCTATAGCCCATTATCTGCCTTTTCATCAGAACATACTCATTTCTTTCTTGAGTCTGTAGGTTGATTCTACCTCCACTACATTCTGGCACCGTGAGTTCCAGAGATTCACTACCCTCTGGGTAGTTCTTCTATAATGCAATGGTTGTGTTCTTGTGCAACCCTGCATGATAGAAAAATTGTGCTTTAGAAACAGCGCTTAAAGTGTTGGCGATATAATAGCATTACAGCCAACACACATTTTAAAAGTTTGTGTTTTAGAAACAGTGTCCCCAATTCATCAATTGCATGACAGTGAATTTCCGTTAATGAACCACATGTTACAGAAGAATGACCTGTAGTAGTTTCTCCTTATTTCAGTTTGAACCTACCTCCTCTCACTCAATACCTATAACCTCTTGTTTGAGACTGTCCCAGAAGGGGGAACATTTGTTCAACATTCATCTTATCAGACCCCTTTAGTATTTTAGCTACCTAACTTAGATCTTCCCTTCATTCTTCTAAACTCCAGTGAGTATAAGCCCAAGTTATTCAACCGCTGTTCGTTTGATAGCCCTTTCATCTCTGGAATCAACCTGGTGAATTTCCTCTGAACTGCCTCCAGTGCCACTACATCTTTCCTCAAGTAAGGAGACCAAAACTGGTCCCAATATTCCAGGTGTGGTCTCACCAATGCCTTATATAATTCTAAGAACACTTCTTTACTTTTTAAATCCAGTCCTTTTGCAATAAATGACAGAATTCCTTTTGCCTGTCTTATTACATGCTGCACCTGTTTCTACACTTTCTGCAATTCATGCACAAAGATGCCCAGATGCACTGACACATTTTGAACTGTTTTCCTTTTAAGTAATAATTTACCCTTTTGTTTTGGGAAAAAGCTGAGACTCCCGCTGCTAATTCCTATGTTTAGTAAATTAATCGTGGCCTTTAATACCTATTGATCCCTGATATACTCCGAACATGACTTTCTAAGTCTGTAACTTAAGCATTCATGACACATTTGGCCTAACCATCCATTGCCGGATGTAGCTCAATGATCAAACTCTCCCCAAAATGGCACCACATTCTGAGGTCATCCAAGAGAAAAAGAGCATGTTAAGTCATATAAACTACAATTTCAGCAAATTAAGAATTTCAAAAGTACTGTGGTCAATATCTCTGTTGTCAGTAATTTGAAAATTCAACCAAAAGTGAATGGGGAGAACCTTTTATCAGAGCTGAACACTAAAAAGAGTGATTTTGAAAGAAGGTAGGAGATGTGAGTGATGAGGACTGCAAAGAGGAAGTTGGAGAAAACCTCGCTGTTGATCAAGAGCACAGGATAAGAGAGGGCGTCAGAGATGGCGTTATTCAAGTGTAGGAAGGTTTAGAGGGGATTGGAGGATGGTGAATGCAGACTGAAAAGGTTAGACAGTGGTGATGGAGCTATTTTGCCAAGAGTGAATAGTTCTCAGTTTACAGGCTGATAGATGGAAGATTATCCAGGGAGAAATTCAGATGGAGTTTATATTTCGCATTCTCTTAATAGATGAAAATTGTAATTCTCAGTTTTCTGGAAGAAATGCTGCAGACCGCCAGATAAATAATTTTGAGTTGTATTTCCTCACTGCCAAGAAAGCCTGGTGAGGGGATCATAGCAATTTAGTGTGGTTAATTCAGCCTGTGGAGAATATTTCCTTAAGGTGTGTAGAATATCTTAAAAAGTACTATTATTGTAATAATATAATGTTGTATAATGTGTAAATGGCATAATGCTGAGGACTTCCATCATTTAGATAAATTGTATGGTATTTTAGAACTTCTGTAGCTTGCACTTGGAGCACTAGATTTCTTCATTGGTCTAGTGTAACAGGTGGAACACCTTTTTTTCCAGATCACTGCGAAACTTACTTGATGGTGAGATGGAACATTCTGCAGCACTCAGGCAAGAAATTGACAACCAGAAAAAAAAACTACAAGAGCAAGATGAACGATATGCTGCCAAAATTCAGGCATTGGCAAGGTAGGAGGGGTGAACTAGCCTGGGACAGTACTTGTGGAAAGGGAGGATGGACTTTGGGCATCATTCTATGAAGGGTAAAGTGTCAGATGCCAAAGTATCTTCTGAGATTGTGTTTACTTTTTCAGTTTTTGGCATACACGTGTAATCTTATTAAATGTAGAAGGTGGAAAAGAACAAGTGTTGCCTCATAGTAAATTTACTAATGAATTAAAATACTTGAGTTAAAAGAATTCGACAATCTACAAAATGTAGACAAGCCCCCTTGTGTTCTCCTGTTCATCATATTCGTTGTTGTCATGTTCTTGAGAGAGAAAACACATGTCAACTTCACATATGATAAACTGCACTGGTTACGCATTTACTGTTGTCATTCATAATTGAGCCAAAAACATTTGGTAAAGTTCAGAAAGTAAATCAAGATATACTTGCAAACTTGGATACAGTGAGGCCTGGCCATTAATAAGCACAGGTTGTCAAGATTCAAATGAGAAAGTTTCTGGAAATTTTTGCTCCAATGTATGCATATTTTCTATTAGTTAGTTTCCCAACTTCATCTTGATTGACAAGTTTGCAGTTGGGCCGGGATGTCTTTGGAGCAGAGCACAGTAGGTTCTGACCTGTGACCCTGTGGATGGTGGAGGTTTGGGAATGGTTTTGGTTCTCAGGGGAAGTAACTTCTCCTTCTGGCTCACAAGCAATTCTGTAAAGACCCTGAGCTCTCCCCTGACTTTATCAATATCAGATTTACAATTTCTTAGCCTAGGGTTAACATTGAATATCAGAGTTTCTATCTCCAGGTGTAAGCTTTGACTATTTTTCCTGAACTGATGACATTAGGTGATTAGTTAATCTTTAATTACATTTTTGAAATTCAAACAATATTGCATTAAGATAAAATAAATTCTACATCTCACTCCCTGCTCTTGAAATTTATAGAACACAAAACAAAACACTCAACGTGTATGATAGTGAAGTGTTTGAAATTTGGCTTTCAAGTACTTTTCAAAAAGCATGACTAAAAACTACTAGAAGCTGGGTAAAATATATTATCATTTTTTCTGGCTTGTACTGATGCATCCTGGAAAATTAAATGTACTGCACGTCTCGAATATATAATTCAAATTTATCTTAGTGTCAGAGTTGGGAAATGATAACTTTGAATTCAGGCGTTTGGCAGAAGCTGTGGTCTTTACATAAAATCTGTAAATCAGGATATTAAAGGTACAGAAGATTGTTTAATTAAAATAGAAATTTGTTTTGATTCAGTTTGTTCTAGTTGTTAGTTTGAGTTCAGTTCAGTTTTTTCAACCATTTCAGTTTCTGAGAACAAAGTGATTTTTGCAATCCAGTTAGAGGCTAATAACTTAAAAAAAAAGTGCACTTTCAGCTGAAAGCTGAATGAATGATACAAGATTTCATCTTTGAACACATTTACTGGAACAAACAATGAGAAAGCATTATATAGGCACTATTTTTGTAGGTAACTTACACTTTAAACTATGGAAACTAAGCTCCCAGCATAACTCAGAAAACCTAGCCACAGGCATACATGATATGGTCCTTTAATTAAAGTTTCATTCTTCCCACACCAGGCCAAACTGACTCTTAGTCCCCAAGGGTTTCCTTCCAGTCTTTTCCTTCCTGATAACTATTAGCACCGACTTTCATTCAGAATTTTTTGGTAGTTCTCTCTACAGCTGAAGCTAGGCAAATCTTCTAGCCTGGTTTGAACTCCATATGAATTTGGGCTTGTCAATTGAAGTATATGTTTCCACCCACATTACTGCACGATGGACATCAGAAATCTTTGTCTTCTAGTTGCTTTCTCTCTTCTGAACCTTGACAGGCTAACTTATTACTAGTACTATTATTCTGATAACATGAAATCACAGTGCCTTCCTCTGTACCCTATCCATCTCAAAGTCTTTCATAGGGTCCATGTGATTTGCATTGTCACTATATCTAGGTAAAGATGCTGATTAGCAATCCTTGAGAGCCCAACTCTCTGTCACCTTGGAACTTAATGGACAATTTAAGGCAGAAATATTTAGAACCGAATATTCTAGGTATTTTCCTGTGACTTTGGAGACTTAGAATCTGTGCACTGTTAGCATACAAGCTGCAACGTTATCTTTAAGCATAAACACTTTACGCCTTCTTTCCAGGAACACGGTTTGAGTCCCTGTTAGTGTCTAACAATCTAACAATGCTGGTTTGCGGTCAGGCAGAGATCACAACAGGTCATATGACCCCTGCATTTTACCTTAAGGACACAATATTATAAGATCATCTCATGTTTGTGACAGGTCATTGAAAAACCTTTCAGTAAGTATTTTGAAAATATTGTGGACACGAGCTGGCCAGATTCTGAACTTAGAATTTAATTTCACATAAACATTCCTCATTATTGGAAAGTTTTGTCACACAGTTTGTGAACACAGAAAGCCATAGTACAGACAGGACACATACTAATGAAAGATTTGACTGCACATAAAAGTTCTTTTATTTAACAGTTGAACAACATGGTTTTTTTTGTCTCGATTGCAAAATAACCACAATCTGTGAATCTTTCAGCTGCTTAACTAATGCAATTAGTAGTTTTAAAATGTAGGATTTTCAAATTTGGGGGAGAAGTGTTATTCTGCAGAGCTGTTAATTAGTGCTACTAATTTTGTCATGATTTCTATTAACACCAGAGGAAAGTGTCCTGAAAAAAACATTAGTCAAAATAAAAAAAACTGGTAGATATTGCACAGTTGGTGAAACTGCTGCTGTGATCTTTGTAAAATAACAGTTTCTCAGTAATGTAATGCTGTCAACGATTGACAGGATTTTTAAATGCACAGTTATACGCACTGTTTAGATAATTTTATGCATATATGTGTGTCTATAAAATACATATCATTGAAATTTGTATTAGGGAAAGCATTGATGCAATCATCTTACAAAATGTAATTATTTCCCTGATGTATCTCTAATGGAAAAAGATCTATTCCATTAGTTGCAGTTTGCGTATGAGATATGTGTTGGTGTTTTACATAGATGTATTTGTTAGCGATATGTCTGCAATGTTATCGATGATGAATAATGTGTGGTGAACCACTCAGGTTTTTTGAGAGATAGAGACTGCATGAGTCCTATGTTAATGTAATCTTGTTTAAAGAACTTTGTAAGAAGCAAAAATACTTTGTGCTGTAAAACATTTCTGTTTCTTTGTTCCTGCCTAATGTTTTTAAAACCTTGTAAATGTTTTACTTAACTACAGCCTCAAAATGGTTGTAGCTGATTTGGAAAAATTGTTTTAGTATTGACAACACCTGGGAGACTTCAGCTTTATTTCATGCAGTTATTTCTGCTACTTTCACTTCCAAAGGAGCTAGCACCATTAAAGTAACGAAAACAATGAAATGTTACAAATGCCATGTTACTTGGTAAACTTTTGAAATGCATGAGATATCTAGAATCAGTTGAATTGTTTGGAAATGTAAACTAATGTTATTTTACTTATTGTAATACTTGCTGCCAATGGTTCAGGAAGTTAGTTGAGCAACTATGTCAGTCATACAAATTAAATATTTGGATCTTTCGTCTCTGTTTAGTTACTTAAGTCACAGCTGTGACTGTGGTAAGCTACACTTAGTTGTGTTCCTTACAGGTAGAAAGGTGAAAAGGTCACATTTTCCATTCCTGATAGGTAAACAATGGTACTCCAATGGAAGTATGAGAGTGTGTGAATATCAGATGAGAATAGTCTGGATTTGACTCTGTTCCCATCTTGTGGCCAAATAGCTTGCTGGTATATAATGTTCTGGCTTATATATAAGGAAGGGCTGGACTGAAACTGCATCATCAGCAGGGAATCAATGCTTTGGAAAATGGGGAAAATTGAAAACAAATTACAAAACTAAAACCAAAATTTTGCTAAGTTTGCACAGCTGAATCTACAAAGTCAGTCATGGTGAATAATATTTTATGCAAAATTTTACAACTTACCAAGTTCACACTCACATACTTCCATTAGCGTACCATTGGTTACCTATCAGGAATGGAAAATGTGGCCTTTTTGCCTTTCTACCTGTCAGGAACACGGCTAGGTGTAGCTTACCACAGTCACAGCTGTGACTTAAGTCAGTTTACCTTTTTCATTCATTTCTTCTTGCAAAGTTAGCAGTTGCTTGCTTCAGGTCCACCCTTCTTTGGTTACTGGCATGATTTTTTGGGTGGACATCTGCTTCATGTAGAAATATTTCATTTTCTCTGGCTATTAGTATTTTTTTCATCATCAGTTGTGTTGGAGTGCATGTCTGTTCCTGTTGATATCTGTCTTTTCTTTGCTGTCATCTGTGAACGTGTAAAATTTCAAACACTGGATGTAAGTTTGCTCGCTGAGCTAGAAGGTTGATTTTCAGAAGTTTCATCACCATACTAGGTAATATCTTCAGCGAGCCTCTGGTGAAACACTGGTGGTATGGCCTGCTTTCTATTTATATATTTTGGTTTAGGTTTCCTTGAAGGAGGTTGGTGATGTGATTCCCTGTGGTGATGTCAGTTCCTGTTCTTTTTCTCAGAGGGTGGTAACTGAGATCCAAGTCAATGTGTTTGTTGTTAGAGTTCTGGTTGGAGTGCCATGCTTCTAGGAATTCTTGTGCATGTCCCTGTTTGGCTTGTCCAAAGATGGATGCATTGTCCCAGTCGAAGTGATTTCCTTCCTCACCTGTATGTAAAGATACTAGTGAGAGTGGGTTATGTCTTTTTGTGGCGAGTTGACGTTCATGTATCCTGGTGGCTAGTTTTCTGCCTGTTTATCCAATTTTGTTGTCCAGTGCACCTAGTATGGTGACGAAATGTCTGAAAATGAACCTTCCAGTTCAGCGAGCAAACTTACATCCAGAACTTCAACCTGAGCAACAAATCTTCTCAAAACTCACTAATTTCAAATACTCTTGTTTAGATTCAGAAATTATAATAATGAAATTTTAATGAAACAGCTTTCAATAACTTTAAGTCTACATTGATGTATTGACTGTTGTTTGTCCTATATTAGAATTTTAATATTGGATAGATCACCCATATAAATAGATTAAGTCTGATAAAATCTTAACAAGATGAGTGACTATCAAATTTATTTCTCAGATTTGGTCTTGAAATTGTTAAATATGAATACCATCGTATACCATTAACATAGCATGACTGATAAAATCTGTATACACAGTGTTCAAGACTGTCATTCAAAAACTGACAAGCGTGACATTCTGATGAACTATCGCATTTATTTGACATTATGAAATTATTCAGAAATGAAGATCAAATTGATTTTCTACTTCACTGTCACCTTTTCCAACATATCTGACCTCATTGTTATACTAACTGATAATTGGAGTAAGCTGTTTTTAAGGAAAATGAGAGACCTGGTTATTGTTGGTTTGTTTTAATTTTAATGTTGGGAAGGAGAAGGTGAGGCCTGCAGATGCTGGAGATCAGAGTCGAGAGTGTGTTGATGGAATGACACAGCAGGACAGGCAATATCCGAGGAGCAGGAGAATTGATGTTTCGGGCATATGCCCATCATCAGGAATGAGGCTAGTTGGTTGGGGCTGAGAGATAAATGGGAGGGGGTGGGGTTGGGGGTAAGGTAGCTGAGAAAGCAATAGGTGGATGACGGTGGGGGAGAAGGTGATAGGTCAGAGGACAGAGTGATGGACAGGTCCAGAGGGCGGAGCCTATTTGGAGGCTTGGCACTGGGATAATGTCGGGGGTGAGGAAATGAGGAAGCTGTTGAAATCCACATTTATCCTGTGTGGTTGCAGGGTCCCAAGGTGGAATATGAGGCATTCTTCCTCCTGTTGTCAGGTGGTAACGGTTTGGCGGTGAAGGACGCCTCGGACCTGCATGTCCTTGACGGAGTGGGAGGGGGAGTTGAAGTGTTCAGCCATGTGACGATGGGATTGTTGGGTGTGGGTGACCCAGAGATGTTCGCTGAAACAGTCGTGAGGAGGGAAGGGGTTGGGGTACAAAAAGACATTTGGTATTATTTTGGACTGCCTGGCTTATCAGAATACAATGGATGATGGAAGTTGTTTTAATGGTACCATTTAAGCACCAGATTTTTCTGAGCACCAGAAAATGTAGTCTTAGCATGCATTTGTTTCTTAGACTGTGTAGGTCATGAGACACTGTGATGGTTATGCATGCCTGCTCAATTTATCATGAGTGAGGAAGCAGAGAGTGTGCTGTCATGCTTTGAAAGGTGTAATGGTTTGCTTGATTGGATTGCTTACTTTGCTCATGTTAATTGGATGATAATATGACACAATGAAGAATACTTAGTTTAATAGCTGAAATGAATTCACTTTAAAAATGTTTCATATGATCATTAAAGAAATAAGTAGATCTAGAGAAGATGAGAAAGTTGGAGGCAAAGCAATTTAGGGGACTTAAGGGAACAAGGAAGATCAGAGTTTTAAATCAGGTTTTAGGACATTGAGATATGGAAAGTCTGCGGAAGGATTTGGTAATGGATGTGTGTAACTTGGTATGGGAAGCAAATATAAGAAATAGGAGCAGGAATCAGCCATTCAGACTGTCCGTCCGTTCAGTAAAATCACAGATGATCGCTGTAATACTCAACACCTTTTTCATATCAGCTTAGCATTAACATCAACTCTTTAAATACCCTCTTTAAATACCTTTGATGTTCTAACCTCCATAACTTTCCAAGGATTGAAAATTTCAATTATTTGCTGCCCTCTGAGAGAAGAAAATCCTTTGCATCGTACTTTTAAGTTAGTGTCCCCTTATTCTATAATTCTGTTGTCTAGTTCAACATTATCCCACTGGTAAGAACATTTTATTCACTAGAGAAAATTTCTTCTCAACATCTATCCTGCCAACCACCCCACAGAATCTTGTATGTTTCAATGAGATCAGTCCTCATTCTTGTAAACTACAATGACTAAAAGCCTGACTTGTTTAGCTGTTTTTGATATATCAATCCCTGGAATTAGTTTACTGAATCTTTTTGAACTGCCTCTAATGCCAGTATATGATTTTTAAAAATATGGGTACCAAAATTGTCCACTATGGTCCTCAAAACACCTTGCATTTGTAACAAGCTTCCTGTTTTTGAACTTGAATTCCCTAACGATCAAGGCCAAAATTCCAATTACCTTCTTAATTACTTGCTGCATCTACATGCTAACTTTTGTATTTCATGCACAAGAACACCAGAACCTGCTGCACCTTTTTCGTGTCTCCCTCCAAACAAATAATCATCTGCCCTTTGTTTCTTCATAGCAAAGTGCATGATTGTACACTTTCCTACATTAAACTCCATCCTCCAAATGTTTGCTAACTCACCGAATTTAGCTATATCTCCTGACAGATTCTTTATGTCCTCAGCAGGACATGTCCTCCCACTTATTTCCCTATCATCAGCATCCTCCTCCAAATCATTAATATACACAGTCAATAATTGGGACTTTGAGACTGATGGTTGTGACACTCCACTGCAGTTGTAGTCATAGAGTCCTATAGCATGGAAACAGACCCTTTGGCCCAAACTGGTTCATGCTGACCAAAATGTCCATCAACACTAACCCCATTTCTCCGAACTTGGCCCGTATCCTTCTAAATGTTTCCTATCCATGTATTGTCCAAATAAATATTGTTAATGTACCTATCTCAACCACTTCCGCTGACAGCTCATTCCAAATGTGTACCAACTTCTATGTAAAAAAAAAAGTTGCCCCTCAGGTTCCCATTTATTCTTTCCCCTCTTAATTTAAACTGATGCCCTGCAGTCCTTGATTTCCCAACCGTGGGAAAAAGGCTGAGTGCATTCACCCTATCCATGCCTCTCATGATCTTATGCACTTCTAAGAGATCCCGCCTCACTTTCCTACGCTCTAAAGAAAAAAGACCTAGCTTGTTCAACCTCTCCCTGTAACCCCATCTCTTGAGTCCTGGCAAACTCCTTGTAAATTGTTTCTGTACTCTTTCCAGTTTAATAATATCCTTCCTATGGCAAGGTGACCAAACCTGAACACAATATTCCAAGCATAGCCTCGCCAATGTCCTGTACAACTGCAACATAACTTCCTGACTTCTTTACTCCATGCCCTGACTGATGAAGGCCAGTGTGTTAAAAGTCGCTGTTGCTACCATGTCTACCTGTGACTCCATTTTCAGAGAACATGCATCTGAACTGCAAGGTCCCTCTGTTCTACTACATTCCTTAAGGCCCTACCATGCACCACAAAACTCTTACCTTGATCTGACTTTCCAAAATGCAAGACCTCGCACTTATCTATATTAAACTCCATTTGAGATTTCTTCCTCAGCTGATCAAGGTCCAGTTGCAATTTCTAATAAGCTTCCTCACTATCCACAATACCACCTATTTTGATGTCATCTGCAAACTTACTAATCATGGCTTGTACATTCTCATCCAAATCTTTGATATAGATAACAAACAGCAATGGGTCTATCACTGACCCCTGAGGCACGCCATTAGTCACAGGTTTCCAGTCCTACAAGCATCCTTTTACCATTACCCTCTGTTTCCTACCATCAAGCCAATTGTGTATCCAATTTGTGAGCACCCCCCTGGATTCCATGTGATCTAACCTTCCAGAGCAGCCATGTGGAACCTTATTAAATTATTCACATTACTGAGACTTAGTGAACCCACCTTGTTCAAATGGAATACATTCTAGGTTGCTGAAAGGAACAAACTTTGAAATAGCAGTGATATTCAATCTTTCAATCCAAATTGAATACAAAAGTAGTCCTAGAGAACAGTGGCTTGCTTATAATCTACTACCAGTTGAGAGATGGAAACCAGGGAATTACGGATGAGTCAGCCTAATTTCAGTAGTCAATAAATGAGTAGAAACCATTATCGGGAGCAAATTAACTTTTATTTGGACAGACATGGGTTAATCAAGAACATGGATTTTTAAAGGAACAATGTGTCTGACTAATTTAATGGAATTCTTTGATGTGGTAATGGAGAAGATAGTGCAGTTGATTTTATATGCATGAACTTTTGGAAGGCATTCGCCAAAGTGCCACTTGAGACTAGTTAAGAAGATGAAAACCTATGTAACTAAGGGCAAATGGTGGTTTGGATACACAATTAGCATAGTGCCAGGAAACAGATTAGAGATTATAGATTTGAAGTCATTAATGAAAGGTCTGAAAAGAGAGACGAGGATGAAATATTCCACCCAGAGTTGTGAAGATATGGAAAGTTCTGAAAAGGTGGTGGAAGATAATTCTGTAAATCATTTTAAAGAGAAGTCGGAAAAGAACTTTGGAATGAGAAACTTTCAGGATTACGGATAAGAAATGAGAGCGAAATGGGCTAAATGTCATCCTCCAGTTCTGCCAGTATCATTGATTCCATTAACAATCCTAGCTAATTCCACCTATTAGCAAGGATATGTTGTGAACAGAAGCAATTCGGAAGCAATATCATTAAATTGTCAGTTGCTTTTAGAAACTATCCTTAACCCTTCAATCTCTTTCCTCTTTCTAGATAGTTTTTATTTCAATTTGTTACCTTCTTTTCATATGATACCTCTCAATTTTTTAATAATCTTTTGTATGGTACCTTGTTAAAGACTTTCTTAAAGCTTATTTATGTAACATCTGTTGTATTTCCTCCATAAGAATTTCATTTCTAACTAAAGATTAAATTGTTTTTCCTGCTCAAAGTGTTATGCTAACTGGCCCATAAAAATTAATCCTGTATCTTTATTTGAAAGTGAATGAATTCACTGGGCCTTATGACACACCCAACCTACAGAACCATAAGAAATAATTTCTTAATGGCTTCAGCAATTTCTCCATAATTTTTTTGTGATTGTTTTTAATGTTTTATTTTGAACCTTAGAAATTTTGCTAAAGACTAAAATTTCATTAAGAATGCATTGAAAAAGAGAAGCTTACACAGGACATTCTGTGTTGTCTGTTACTTAACTGCACTTTCTATCAGCAAAGTTTATAATTTTCACAGTATATCTTTTTATTGGTGCATTTCTTTGCGTTGCCATGTTATCTAGTCATCACAGTGATCAGAGATTTATTTCTGGATAATGCTAATCTGACTTGTGACTAGCTTTTTTTCAATAAAAATTGTAAGTAAACTGAATTATCAGGAAGTGTTTCTGTTTGGCATAGTACTGGCTGATCCTATTGGATATAATGTCCTTTTGCTTGCAGGATCATACTTTGAATTCAATATATGCTGAAAAGCTAAGTTTTTTCTAATCCTCTGACTAGAAGGACCCTCTGTGAAATTCATTTGGACGGGTACATACAATTGGTGGCTGATGTAAATGAACAGCATTGAGTAATTATGATGATGCAGTATATTGCAATGTTACTCAGGAGGCGTACAGAGTGAGGTGTCCAAATTTCATGAAAAATCAAACTGATGCCATCAGGATTGAGATTGACACATATCAGGCTGGAGTGGAAAGATTTACTGAGCACCTAGAACATAGTAGATGTGACCTGACAGTGCTAGGATGGAGATGCTCTGTTCTGGAATGGAAAATCCTATTTTATTCTTTAATACTGACTGCTATTTTCATTTTTTTTCATTTTGAGGACTAGGTTTTAATGTAGGGCATCTTAAAACGTTTATTCTAACAGCATAAAGCTAGCTGTTTGTTCTCTTGAAAATGCCAGTGAAGAATAATTAAATTATAACAGCAGACATTATCATATAACTTTATTTACATATTACTAACAAATGGACACGCTACACTATGCATCGTCTGTGTACCTGACAAACTAAGTGTTTGATAGCTAGATAAGTGGCAAAAATTGAACAGCTTTCTATTGCAGCATTCTACAACAATCAATACGCTCTTTGGATTCTTCAAATGACTGTCAGAACAAAAATACAGCACAGCTGTGCTTAAATGGTTTTTGAACTGCTTGAGTTAGAAGACAGAAGTTTGATGAAATAATGTGCCCTGAATAATTATGACTGTAATAGCAGAAAAGCTGTTCTGGCCTTAGAATGAATTGACTTAGTTTCAAAGCCTAGCCTTCAATGGTTAATGTACTTTTTCCTCATAAATGTAATGCATAATGTATTTGGGTTATTGTTGCTGTTTCTCGGGAAGACCGAATCCTGACCTTCATATCATGCAGTTAACAACTGTTATCTTTCTGGACAGAAGAACACTCAAGGGCTGAAGCTTTGCACATTGTTTTGTTGCAAACCCAATTGAATTCAATTATCTTTGACCTTATTTTGTGCTGTCACCATAATTTGCATTCGTATTTTTCATATAAAGCAGATCTACACCAGGATGCCAAGAGATTAGTGAGATCACAGGCCAGTGGGATATGGAATGACAAGTCAGACTAATAATCCAAATTTTTTAAAACTCGCATGTAATAGAAGGTTCTGTAAATAACATTTAGTCTGACAGGAATTGAGCAAGAGTCTAATTGCGCTGCTCAGTGTTTAAAAGTCAGCTGGCTGTTTGACCATTAGGCAACCTCAAAGCAGAGCAGGATGATTACCACCAGAGGTTTTCAGATATGCACTTGCAGATGGCATTACCACTTAACAATTAAGGGCAGATGCCCCTATTCAGGGATGATGAGTAGAGTTGTAGGGTTTGTTACCAATTGGGCTGGAGTAGAATGTTCTTTCTTCCAACTCCTTGTCATCAGCAACCACTTGCTAATGGGTATGATTGTCCACCTCAGAAAAGTCCTATAATTCCATGGGTCACAGCACAACTCGGAAAAATGTTTTTATCTTTATCAAGATACCCAGTTAAGTATCTTTACTATTATTACTATTCAACATCAAGTCAATCGATCAGGTTTCTTAATAACACTATTGGGCGGCAATAGTGGGCGGCACGGTGGCACAGTGGTTAGCACTGCTGCCTCACAG